>NW_017671107.1:321849-326251 GCF_001879085.1 Nicotiana attenuata | reverse complement strand
CTTTTCCAATTCTCTTTTATTTCCTTTTTCTTTTCTTTTTCTTTATTTATTATTAATACCAAAAATAAATTCCTAATTAATCTAAAATACAAAATTAAGCTAATTATCTGGTTATAAAAATAATAAAAATCACTTAATTCTAAATTAAAGAGAAAAATAAACAACCTAAAGATTTAAAGGTAAAAATGTAAAAATGAGCTATTTTGTGATTTTCAAGTTTTATAAGATAAGTAATTACTGATTAATCCTAAAAAATGTAAAAAAAATAAAAATAAAAAAAAGCCTAAATACAATGCATGGTATTTTTATTATATAGCACAAATTCCCACAAAATCCTATAAAATTGTAAAAAATGGAAAAAATTATTTTTCTTGTATTTTATGGGAGTAATTCCTATAGGGCAAAAATCACGTGCTCACAATGGATGCGGTAGCAAATATGGTGATGAAATACAAAAAGATATATATATATATATATATATATATATATATATATATATATATATATATATATAAGATTTCAAAAATCTAAGCAAAAAAAGACTTTTTTTAATAGGTATGGTTGAGATTCATTGAAAACATATAGATGAGTCAATATACAAAATTTGAGGAAGTTTAAAGGTGATTTGGACTGATTTGGTATCAAAATTCGTAGTTAAAATTGAGTTCAATTTTTTTATCTGCGACACTTGTATCAAATATGTATCAGCAGGTATACATGGATATACATGTGGTACATATTTGATACAAATATGATACATATATGATACACAAGTGATATACAGTATGATACACCTATCATTTTTTTTCATGTTCATCTTCTACTCGAATTTTCAATTCCACCCACCTCAAAACTCTACCAAATCATCCCAAAATTGAGATTCAAACTCCTTAAAGTATACCCAATCTATTCTAATAACACTCACTCAAAAGAAAGCAAAAATTTGATATTTTTTGGTTACAAATAGCTAATTAGCTAATGTTAGTAATATGTTATGAATTGACCAATTTTTATAATAAGCTACTTATAAATGGACATAGCTGGTATTTTCCCATTAGAAAACAAAGAGAAGAATTTCATATAGTATATGACATTGAAGTGATACGTTAATGTCATGAAATTTCTTAAATCTAGGGTATTGGGAATCATTAATGCATCTTAGAACAATAAGGCACTAGATCGATTTTGAAACATTCTATCATGGGTATGACGTTGAACGTTACATCATACATGTCTATAAATTTTGGAGTAGCCAAAGTATCTTAAATTTGACAGTCAATATGTGTTAACCTTGTAAAGATGTACTTAAACATCTTTCTCTTAGTATCTTTTAGATACGGGAGACTTTGCAGATTGCATATGAATAAGCAGACAAATACGTCCATTAAGGATACTTGAAGAAGCGATATAAAGTCTTAAAATTAGTTAATTAATGTGGATCATTTATTCATATCCAATTTAATTGTCACAATATATATATGTTATCTCATTAGGTGATTACCACTCCAGACATACTTCTCTCTCTTTGCTTTTCGAAAAAGCCTAAATCATTTTATGATTCCAAGATATTAATCTAATTAGGAAGAGTAGAAAGCAATGTTGGGTTTGTTATTTAATAAATAATAACAAAAAAGGTGTGAATGAAAAATGGTGGGAAAAGAAATGGAGGGATGACCCGCGACCCGGTTCGGTCTAGCCCGTTTTTCTTTCCAACAGCCATGGTTGTTCTGAAACAATGTCACACCTGTTCCAACAGCCATGACTATTCTGAAAAGTTGCAAACCTCTTCAGAGGGTCACACCTGTTCCAACAGCCATGACTGTTCTGAAAGGTTGCAAACCTCTTCAGAGGGTCACACCTGTTCCAACAGTCATGACTATTCTGAAAGGTTGCAAACCTCTACAGAAACATCACCAAGTTGGCTATAAATAGACCTTCAAATCCCAGAATATTTACTTACGAAATTTTCTGATTATCTTCTTCTTCTTCTGCACTAAAATTCCAGTGTGTTTTGCTGCCATCGAGTGGTTCGCTGATCATCGGTGTTTTTGGTACCAACACTCCGGTGAGTTAAATTGTTCTATCCTGGGAGGATATATTCCATAACCTCGGGTACTTGAGGGGAATAATTTCCTTAAGGAAACACTGTGTATTAAGTGGGCTCGATTTGTTCCTTCAACGTTTCAAAAATTATTTTGAAGTTCGAATATTATTTTTCAGAATTGTTTCTACTAACTTTCTGTTTTATTTTTTCAGAAATATTACTGTTTTATTTACTTACAGCAATACAGATAAATAACAATCTTAAGAAAATTATATTTATTATATTCTGTATTCTGTCTGAATTTTACTATTCTGATTTGAAGATATAAAAACTCCATCAGGGTATTGAAATTCAGAAAACGATTTGAAGAACATAAAAACTTCATCGTTTTTCTGTAAAACAGTATATAAAAACCTTAGTTGTTTTTATTACGTACTGTTTATTGATTACAGTATTATTTACTGTTTTGATTTTGCCATTAATTGATTTCTTCTGTTGTTGACAGTAAGAAATGGCAAATGAAAATGGAAATCCTTCTGCGACTGTTGGTGCAACGACGATAGCCTCGTCAAGCCACACTGTTGTTCCTCCGGCTGAGAAACCGGGGAAATTTTCTGGAACCAACTTCAAAGGATGGCAGCAAAGGGTGTTCTTCTGGCTTACCACACTTGGTATGCAGAAATTCACTAGTGAAGAGCCTCCAGTGCCTGCTGCGGACATGCCGGATAATGAAAAGTTCATGGTTGTTGAGGCATGGAAGCAGGCAGATTTTTTTTGCAAAGGTTATATCTTAAGTGCTTTAGAAGATGACTTGTACAATGTGTACAGTACAATGAATACTTCGAAAGAATTATGGGACGCACTTGAGAAGAAGTACAAGACAGAAAATGCATGCTTGAAGAAGTTCGTGGTTGCCAAGTTTCTAGACTATAAAATGATAGACAACAAAACTGTAGGAACCCAAGTTCAGGAGCTTCAACTTATTTTTCACGACCTTATAGCTGAAAGTATGGTCATGAATGAAGCATTTCAAGTAGCTGCTATGATTGAAAAATTGCCTCCTTCGTGGAGAGATTTCAAGAACTATCTGAAGCACAAACGCAAAGAAATGAAGTTAGAAGATCTTGTGATACGTCTAAAGATCGAGGAAGACAACAAAACAGTCGAGAAGAAGTCTCGTGGAAATTCAACGATCATGGGAGCTAATATCGTTGAAGAGACTGCTCCAAAAAGTAAGAAGAGGAAGAGGTCTTCTGGACAAACTAAGGAGCAAAACAAAAAGAAATTCAAGGGCAGCTGCTATAATTGTGGAAAAGTCGGTCACAAAAGCCCAGATTGTCATCTCCCGAAAAAGGATAAGAAGAAGGGACAAGCCAACATAGTGGAGAAGAATAATGAGATTGATGATCTTTGCGCAATGCTTTCAGAATGCAATTTAGTTGGAAATCCGAAGGAGTGGTGGATTGACTCTGGAGCCACTCGACATGTTTGTGCTGTCAAAGAAGCATCTGCGACTTACTCTACTGCTGGTCCGGAAGAAGAAATTTCCATGGAAAATAATGCAACAGCCAAGATTGAAGGTTATGGGAAGATATTCCTGAAGATGACTTCCGGCAAGGTGTTAACGCTCAACAACGTTCTTCATGTTCCTACTATTAGGAAGAATTTAGTTTCTACTTCTTTACTTGTAAAGAATGGATTCAAATATGTATTTGTTTCTGATAAAGTTGTTGTAAGCAAGAACGAAATGTATGTTGGAAAAGGCTACCTCACGGAGGGCCTTTTCAAACTCAATGTAATGGTTGTTGACAGTATGAATAAAATTTCAGCTTCTTCTTATTTATTGGAGTCAAATGATTTATGGCATATTCGTTTAGGACATGTCAATTATAAAACCTTGCGGAAATTAATTAATTTAGAAGTATTGCCTAAATTCGAGTGTAATAAATCGAAATGTCAAATATGTGTTGAATCTAAGTTTGTAAAACATCCTTATAAGTCTGTTGAAAGGAATTTAAATCCTTTAGACTTAATTCATACTGACATTTGCGATATGAAGTCGACACCATCTCGAGGTGGGAAAAAGTATTTTATTACTTTTATTGACGATTGCACTAGATATTGTTATGTTTATTTGCTTAATAGTAAGGATGAAGCAATTGAAGCATTTAAGCAATACAAGAATGAAGTAGAAAATCAATTGAATAAAAAGATCAAAATGATTAGAAGTGATCGAGGTGGAGAATATGAATCTCCGTTTGCAGAAATATGTTCAGAATATGGAATTATCCATCAAACTACTGCACCTTGCACACCTCAATCCAACGGAATTGCGGAAAGGAAAAATCGGACATTAAA
>NW_017671107.1:121834-321666 GCF_001879085.1 Nicotiana attenuata | reverse complement strand
CTAGTGGGGTCTGGGGAGAGTAGAGTGTATGCAGACCTTACCCCTGCCCCGAAAAGGGCAGAGAGGCTGTTTCCAGGAGACTCTCGGCTCAACAGGAAAAGCGATAATATCAGAAAAGAAATAAGAGAAAAGACATGTAACAATAAAAGATACCAGAAAGAAAATAACCACAACAAATAAGTGAAAGGACAATAACACAAAACTATGCAAAACACCAATGTGGATACAACAAAGACCGCTAACAAACCTAACGAAACTCTAACAGACTACCCGGAACAAAGAAGGAAGAACTAACGACTACCCCCTAACCTACCACCCTAATGCTCGACCTCCACATGTTCCTATCAAGAGCCATTTCCTCGGAAATCTGAAGTCGCGCCATATCCTGCCTGATCACCTCGCCCCAATACTTCCTAGGCCGCCCTTTGCCTCTTCTCGTACCTGCCAAAGTCAACCGCTCACACCTCCTAACCGGTGCATCTAGGCTTCTCCTCCATACGTGTCCGAACCATCTAAGCCGCGCTTCCCGCATCTTGTCGTCCACGGGAGCCACGCCCACCCTCTCCCGAATATCTTCATTTCGAATCTTATCCAGCCTAGTGTGTCCACACATCCATCTCAACATCCTCATTTCTGCTACTTTCATCTTTTGGATATGTGAATTCTTGACTGGCCAACACTCAGCCCCATACAACATGGCCGTCTAACCACCACTTTATAGAACTTACCTTTGAGTTTCGGTGGCACATTCTTGTCACACAAGACTCCAGACGCTAACCTCCATTTCATCCACCCCACTCCTATACGGTGCGTAACATCCCCATCGATCTCCCCATCTCAGCCCCAAACAATGTTGGCAAATGGATTAAAATCAACGAGTGTGACAAATGTGTTTACATTAAAAATACTCCAGGTCATGAAGTCATTGTTTGTTTATATGTTGATGACATGTTGATAATAAGCAAAAGTATGGCAGATATAAATGCTACAAAGCGCATGTTGGCTAGCAAATTCGACATGAAAGATTTAGGAGTTGCTGATGTGATCTTAGGAATCAGAATTCGCAAGACTCCACAAGGTCTAGCATTATCACAGTCTCACTACATTGAAAAAGTACTTGACAAGTTCAAGTATTTGGATTTCAAAATTGCCAAGACTCCAATTGACGTGAGTTATGCACTTCAAAAGAATGAAGGTGAAAGTGACTCACAACTGAACTATGCAAGAGTATTGGGAAGTTTGATGTATATCATGAATTGTACGCGACCAGATATAGCATGTGCTATTAGCAAACTGAGTCGGTTTACAAGTAATCCCAATCAAATACATTGGATGGCAATGAAACGAGTTTTGGGATATCTGAAACATACCCAAAATTATGCTTTGCATTATAACAAATATCCTTCCGTGATCGAGGGATATAGTGATGCAAATTGGATCACCGGATCATCTGAAGTTAAATCCACGAGTGGATATGTTTTCACAATTGGGGGTGGAGCAGTATCTTGGAAATCATCCAAACAAACGTGCATCGCCCGTTCTACAATGGAATCTGAATTCATAGCTTTAGATAAGGCCGGTGAGGAAGCTGAATGGCTCCGAAATTTCTTGGAAGATATTCCATTTTGGCCCAAACCTTTGGCACCTATATGTATACATTGTGATAGTCAAGCGGCAATAGGTAGGGCAGGGAGCGTTATGTATAACGGAAAATCTCGTCATATCCGACGGAGACACAATACCGTTAAACAACTATTCTCTAGTGGTGTTATTACAATTGACTACATAAAGTCAAGAGATAACGTGTCGGATCCACTTACAAAAGGCCTATCTAGAGAGGCAGTTGAAAGATCATCAAAGGGAATGGGGTTAAAGGCCTAGGACAAGTCATCATGGCGGTAACTCTACCTAGCAGACTGCAGATCCCAAGAGCTAGGTTCAAAGAGATCAAACAAAGTTATGAATGGCGGTTCAACATTGTCAACTAACTCAACCCATTCGCGTGATGAAGACAATGTTCAAAAACGAGGTAAAGCATTAAGGCTTTTTTGATGAGTCAATAAAGCTTAAAGCTTTTTAATGATTTGCTAAGTCTGGCAGGATATGACCAGATAGTGTGTCTTTAGGATTACACGTTTAGGAATCACCTATGTGAGTGTGAAGTGTAAGCCGCTTCAAGGAGAATGAAAGTAAAGGCCCATTCTCTAAGCACTCATGAAGCCTGGCGGTGTTCATGGCTGAAACGAACACAACCGTGAGAACCATAGAAGGTTAGGATTGATTGTGTGACTTATGTTGTCTAGGTATACAACAAAGCTCGACGGTTCAAAGATATCAAATCTACCGATTGACCAAGTATATCCGATATAAGTTCACTACGGAAAGTTCAAAAGAAAACCTACTTATCGAGATGCAATCAATTCTTGTTTGTAAAACACACACACGTCCGTGCATTCCTTTAAGTTTATAGCCATTCCCCATTCATGTGGGGGATTGTTGGGTTTGTTATTTGATAAATAATAACAAAAGAGGTGTGAATGGAAAATGGTGGGAAAAGAAATGGAGGGATGACCCGCAACCCGGTCCGGTCTAGCCCGTTTTTCTTTCCAACAGCCATGGTTGTTCTGAAACAGTGTCACACCTGTTCCAACAGCCATGACTATTCTGAAAAGTTGCAAACCTCTTCAGAGGGTCACACCTGTTCCAACAGCCATGACTGTTCTGAAAGGTTGCAAACCTCTTCAGAGGGTCACACCTGTTCCAACAGTCATGACTATTTTGAAAGGTTACAAACCTCTTCAGAAACATCACCAAGTTGGCTATAAATAGACCTTCAAATCCCAGAATATTTACTTACAAAAATTTTTGATTATCTTCTTCTTCTTCTGCACTAAAATTTCAGTGTGTTTTGCTGCCATCGAGTGGTTCGCTGATCATCAGCGTTTTTGGTACCAACACTCCGGTGAGTTAAATCGTTCTATCCTGGGAGGATATATTCCATAACCTCGGGTACTTGAGGGGAATAATTTCCTTAAGGACACACTGTGTATTCAGTGGGCTCGATTTGTTCCTTCAACGTTTCAAAAATTATTTTGAAGTTCGAATATTATTTTTCAGAATTGTTTCCACTAACTTTCTATTTTATTTTTTCAGAAAGATTACTGTTTTATTTACTTACAGCAATACAGATAAATAACAAGCAATTCAGAGAATACTTGTTAGATAAATAGTGAATATGGTATCTCAAGAGAAAGTGTGAATCATATTTCCTGAAAGTGTATAGATTCATTTTATTAATATTTAGTGTTTTTATTATTTCATGCAATAATGGATCATTCTTCTATATTTGTAACCATTGGACCATTACTCACCCATTGTAACTACTTGATTCCATTCATCTATATATACACACATTCTTTATATACATACATTCTTTCTTTTGTGGTAGATACTAAGTATACAGAAAATACTCTTCTTCCTTCTGCTGTATTTTCTACCAAGCTGAATAAATCTTTGTTAGTTTATGCTCCTAGTTTTATACTAAAAAGGCTTGTTGAATCCCGAGGGATACATCCAAATTCGGTGTAATATCCTTAAGGACAGTTTCTTTGACACGCCTCAAACTTTGAAGAATTTCATACAAGTTTCGTGATGAAGTATTTTCCGTAAGATTTACAACAATACTATGTTCGCAAGCTATTATTCCTGTTCTAAAAGGATTGTAGGATCTCTATAATTTTTAAGGACTCAGTAGATAACTATCTTGAGGAATAAGAAAGTGAACCACTAAAGTTGCTTGACATTTTAAAATCAATATTGGATTGTTGCCAATAAAATAATTTTTGGTCCAAGTTGTAATTAAGTAAGAAATAGTTCCTAAAGGTCCATTAGATAGCTGCAAAGGTCACATATTAATTGTAAGGATCTAAAGATTAGAGATAGACCTTCATGAGTAATCAACTGAAGTTGATTAAATATTTAGATTCTGGCTTTGATCTATGTAAGAGCTCTTTGAATAAGTATTAAATAGTCCATTTCAGAATCATCTATCATGGAAGTACAATTATTATGTGCTATGAGATCATTTTTTTTTTAATATAGGCTATTTGATTTTGGACTATTGATCATTGTCGACTCCATTGCTAGGCCTATTTTTGGTGAAAATAGCACGGGCTAGTCAATTTTCGGACTGGTAATTGAAAAATAGCCAGTGTTTGCAAAGTCATTGAAAAATAACCACTATTTTGCTGTTGGACCAGTATATTATGCTGGAACTCCAGTATGTTATGCTGGCAGTGGCGGATCTACATAGTGACTTGTGGGTGCTCAAGCATCCATTATCTTTGACCAGATTTAGTAAATTTGCATAGGTAATTATAAAAATATTTAGATGAATATTGAGTGAGCACCCACAATGAAACTCATTTTTCCTATTCTTTCAAAATCTTTATCGGCCAACACCCATGACTTTAAAATCCTGAATCCGTTACTGTATGCTGGAACTCCAGTATATTATACTTGAAGTTCACATATAAAAAATTCGAACTGTAGTATATTATGCTGGAATAGTTTTCGGATTTTAAACAGTGTTTTCGTTCAGATTTATTTTTATATGTAAAAACATTGGTGCTAATAACTTTTTACCTTTATCTTACTTCAAACACTTAAAACTTTATTCAAAGTTAATTTGTTTTTCTCTCTTACAATTTTCTGTACAAAATGCAAGAATATTTGTTGAAATGATGTATAGGAGGATGTTTAATGTTATTTTTAAGGCGAAGAGGAAGCCGGATGAGTGGAGGTGGAGTACGGTAGTTCCATTGTATAAGAACAAAGGTGATATCCAAAGTTGTAACAATTATAGGGGTATCAAATTACTGAGTCATACCATGAAAGTATGGGAGAGGGTCGTTGAAGCGAGGGTGAGGATGACAGTGTCTATATCCGACAATCAGTTCGGGTTCATGCCGGGTCGTTCTACCACAGAAGCTATATACCTTGCTAAGAGGTTGGTGGAACTGTACAGAGAGAGAAAGAAGGATCTGCACATGGTGTTTATTGACCTAGAGAAAGCATATGACAAGATTCCTAGAGAAGTTCTCTGGAGATGCTTGGAGACAAAAGGTGTGTCGGTTCCCTATATTATGGCGATAAGGGACATGTATGATGGGGCTAAGACCGGGTTAGGACAGTAGGAGGCGACTCTGAGCATTTTCCGGTTGAAATGGGGTTACACCAAGGCTCCGCGCTCAGTCCGTTCTTATTCACCCTGGTGATGGATGCATTAACAAACCATATTCAGGGGGAGGTGTCATGGTGCATGCTATTTGCCGATGACATAATTCTGATTGATGAGTCACGAGCCGGTGTTAACGAGAGACTAGAAGATTGGAGACAGACTTTTAAATCTAAAGGTTTCAAGCTGAGCAGAACGAAGACGGAATACCTAGAGTGTAAGTTCAGCACTGAGCCGGGGGAAGTGGGCGTGGATGTGAGGCTTGAATCACAGGTTATCCCAAGTAGAGCCAGCTTCAAGTACCTTAGGTCGGTTATCAACGGGGGAAGGGAGATCGATGAGGATGTCGCACACCGTATTGGGGTAGGATGGATGAAATGGAGGTTGGCATCCGGAGTTTTGTGTCACAAGAGAGTGCCAACGATACTCAAAGGTAAGTTCTATAAAGCGGTGGTTAGACCGGACAGGATGTATGGGGCTGAGTGTTGGCCTGTTAACAATTCACATATCCAAAAGATGAAAGTAGCAGAAATGAGAATATTGAGGTGGATGTGCGGGCACACTAGGATGGACAAGATTAGAAATGATGATATTCGGGAGAAGGTGCACGTGGCTCCCATTGATGATAAGATGCGTGAAGCGAGGCTCAGATGGTTCGGACATGTACAGAGGAGAAGCCCAGATGCTCCAGTAAGGAGGTGTGAGCGACTGGTTGTAGAAGGCACGAGAAGAGGTAGAGGGCAGCCTAAGAAGTATTGGGGAGAAGTGATCAGGCAGGATATGGCGAGGCTTCAGATTTTCGAGGACATGACACTTGATAGGAAGTTGTTGAGGTCGAGTATTACCGTTGTAGGCTAGGAGGTAGTTGAGTCTTGCGTTACCTTGTACTGTTGTGAGCCTAGTCTGGTAGGGTTTTTGTCTGAAATAGCTAGGGGCATTGTCGTGTCTTACTATTTTCTCTTTTCGGTGCAGGACCTATTTACTAGCCATCATTTTTGTTTTGCATTTTTCCTTCTGCATTTTATGTTCCTATTTTTCCTATGATCTCTGTGGTGAAACTAATATTCTCTCCTTTTTGTTTTTCTTATTATCTTGAGTCGAGGGTCTTCCGGAAACAGCCTCTCTACTCCTTCGGGGTAGGGGTAAGGTCTGTGTACATACAACCCTCCCCAGACCCCACTTGTGGGATTTTACTGGGTTGTTGTTGTTGTTGATGTATAACTTTCAGTTAAATTTAATTTTGGTTTATGTTGAAATTGTTTATTTGTTCTATATTATATTTTTTTGTTTGCTTATAAGCTCTCTTTATTTAAATTATTTGTATTAGTTTATTTCAGAACTCTTTCGTCTGACTGTTTTTTTTTTTAACAACTTTGTTTTTGTTGTATATAACAAGGAAACGAATTTAGATAATGTAACAGCAAATGGGATTTACATTAATGCATGTACCTTAAAGGGGAATCTAGACTATCTGCCCCAAGACAAAAATTTCTATCTCAATATGACAGTTGTGGCTTCTGTATCCCTTTCGTTTTCTTTATCTTTCAAATATTAATTGCTCTTCTTTTGGCTTGGTCTTTCTGAATCCTTTCTTTATGATAATTTTAGGATTGATCGATTGTCTGCTCAATTATGTCGGGTCATTATAAGTTACTTGAAAATATTTAAGTTGTAATATTGTTATAAGAACACATTAGTTAGTGATCACCTCAGCAAAGAGTATTTAATAGTTGCTCAACCATACCACTTGGGGATCTTTTGGTGATGTGCTGTGTTTAATGTTGTGTTTATCCCTTAATAATTCCCAAGTGGTATGGTTGGACACCCATTAAATATTCTGTTTACCCTAAGAACGGATAACAATTGAATTTATACTGTGGTTTTAAGGACATGTGATTTACTTAGCATAAATATTTGAAAGCAAACATAAATCGATAATGAAATTAACTGCAAATATAAGCAAAGCAAACCGACTGAGATGTGTAGCTTTGATCCTTGAGCTAGGTTGCCCTCGAATCAAGTAAATATTTCGCCGGAAAGTATGTACAAAGTGACAAAAATATTGAGAGCTTAAGAGAAAGATAATATATTGCTTTTGTAACATGAATATGATCCTGAATACATATGATCATGTCCCCTTTGTATAGTAGGGGAGTCCTACTTCTAGTACAATTCTAAATACGATAAGAAATCCCATGATTAACTGATAAATCGGTCTCTCCTTGATGCGTGCCGAGACTTCCGCCGTGATCCTCGCTCGATCGCGGATATCTCGGCTTTCCGTTATTTGGTTCGACATGCTTGCCTCGATCTTGCTCGATCTCTTTCCCGCTCGGTCTCGGTCTTGGCTGATCTCGATCTCGATCGGTCCCTGAGTCACGAGCCCGGCAATCAAACTTTGTATCACGATCCAATACGACATTGGATCGAACCTTGGCCTGTCACGCCCCGGTCTCGATCAGCCATAAAAAGGGGCAAGCCCGATTTGATCGTATACATATTCCTTGCTGAGGTGATCATTAACTGATGTATTCTTATAAAAAATTCTAGGAGCCTCCAAGGCTAAAATATCTTGTGAAGTTAATCTACGAGGTTTGAACTGAAACTCATTTATCAAACCTCAACTTAATAATCAAATTTGCATATTCATATCATACGTTGGAGGCTTGGAGCCCTGTATTAGTCTTTCTGACCTACCAGGCCATGAGCGCAAAGCCTTCTCTTATTAAGCTAAATGAAAAATGATACTAGGATCAAAAGGGTAAGAATTGGAACCACATCTTATCCATGTCTCACTCAAAATTTTCAAATTCAATGTTCCTGCAAATGGATAATATTGCATGGCACCACAAGATTCACTAAACCTGATTATTAATCACTTGAATTCTAATCAGATTATCACGGGGAAATGACTGAAACCAAGCTGCATTATTCAACTAATACTAATGTTAAGTTGCTAATAAATAAATAAATAAAATTGAAACCCCACTAAGGAAAACTATATATCAGCGAAAAAATGGAATGTTTGAGTCTTTACTACAATAAGCTTTAAGGCAGCTACAAATGCAGCAGCTGATATACAACCAAAGAAGACACAGTTTAACCAATGCCAGCTCTTCTGTAAGCTAGACAACTTGTTTTTCCTTGCAACAAGGTACATGTGGTTTGGCAGTACGAATGTGAGTGGAAATGTGCTGATTGCGCCAGTGAGGCTCATGAAGTCTCCCAGGAAAGGCAGCAAAGCCGACAGGAAAGTGGTCAAGACAAGGTAACCTCCTCTAACAACCAGTCTGAATGCAATGTTACGAGGAACCAAAGCACTTCCTTTGATTCCATATGTCGTATCCAGAAACTCATATGTCGGACTTGCAAATATCTGTAAGTAGCAGCAAAAAGCAAAAGCAACACTAAGATCAGAAGACAAGACTAGAAGACATGGAAACTTGGAGGGATTTACATCTCCAAGGACAAGTAATCAACTGTAACGAGAAAATGATTAGAACGAAATCTCAAACCAAAGTGAAGGGCGATGATTACATGCAAAGTGATGATCGATTGTATGAAAGCAGACATGTGAGCAACGCCCTTCAACCAAACTGGACCATGAACATTGTTCAGCAAATAAGACAAAGCGCTAGATCCATAAGCCCAATAACCCATATAAGTAACAGCATGCAAGGGCACAACTCCCACTGTGAACTGAAAGAACAGAGCTTTCAACATGTTCTCAATTACAGGTGGTCTGACTGTAGCCTGTAACAAGACGGATTCAAAGATATTGTATTAACTACAACAGGGTGAATAAAACTAATTAAAAAGAAGCCGAACAAGTGCAAGAGTAACCAACAGCTTTTCTCTCTGGCAAAACAAGTGACTTGCCTTTCTTGGAGCAAATTCTGAAATTTTTTACTTTATTTCAAATGACTGTATCAGTCAATCAGCAAATGAGGTCTTAGAGATGGAAGTCGAAAATGGAAAGGTAAATCATGTTGAATTGATTGGTCTATTGGGTCAGCTATTTAATCTAAGAAGTAATGTAATTAAAAGATAGAGATATCGGATAAACACCCCAACCCTGATTACATGTGGGTAGAAGTCCATCCACTCTGATAATGAGCAAACTGGGAGAATACGAGTTCAGTGTATCAACTAGATATTACCCAGCAACCACTGGTAAAAATTTCAGGGATGTAACTGAGATGGGCAATAGAAACATAAATCAAGTAAGATGATTGGAAGGAGGTTAATTTATTACTTGCTTTAAAGTCATAACAAAGGATGGCCTGATCACATAAGTTCACGGTTTTATTTTCTGACCTGTATCTCTGGTATCATTCCCGTGTTAAATGCAAAAACGAGGTTCCCAACTGCACCAATAGTTGCAAAGATCCTGTTTACTTCTGATCCTGGAATGCTGTAGTCCCTTGGAGGAGCCTTCATACCTGTATCATGGGAAAAAATTTACCGGCTTTAGTAAAAGAAAAGAAAACGTGCCTGGGAAAACTAAATATAACATAATAAGCTGTTTAAATCAAAGTTGCTAGAAATCAATCCAATGGCAAGCTAATGAAAGGCAACCTACATCCTTACCATTCCAGTGAAGGCCAAAAGAACCATCTATCCAGACACTGTTATGACGCTTCCATATCTCATGGATATGCATGTCATGAAAAATCAGACATTCATCATCATGCACTAGTTTCAGACCCAAACAGAAGTCTAAATACGGTGCTAATACTACAAGAAAATTCAAGTAAACTGAAAAAAAGAAGTTCTAACACTCCACTGGCCAGGATGAAAACTCTAGATGCTTTGGGAAGAACAAGAAAATGAAAAGAGAAATACAAGGAGAAGAAGAAGTTCATATTTTCCTCCATTTGGCTCAGGAAGAAAGATATTATTCTTTTAATAGTTTAATTGCTTCCCATAATTCTAAACACTACAAATTTCCAATTCCGCATGGTTCTCGAGATGCTCATCAAGGAAACTATCAATGTGCTTGTATGAAATACCAGGCAAACAAATAGGATCACCCTCTTCGTGAGCAGGCATTTTCCAGTGAATGCTTCACCTCATATAATGATAAAGTGGATTTTCCAGTGAATGCTTCCCCTCATATAATGATAAAGTGGAAGTGAATATGATGTCTTTACTACCATATGACAGCTTTCTGAAGATTAAGACAACTAGGAATGCTGTTGACTAAGGAGAAATGTGACAACGAAAACAAGGGACTAATTCTTTTAGTGTATAATTATTATTTCCCGAGTTAAGTGCTTATAATGAACTCTTCTAATATTTTGAGAAAGCATATTTCGTTTGAAGTTTTTGGATTTTCAAATCACTTTACAAGAAATCTCAAGCAGAAACAAAATCACTACAAAGGCAGGAACAAGCTGCACTGGTAAACCTAGATGTCTTTTTATGTATATTTCACATACTGGTGACATTTGATATCGGGACACAACATTGCACTGAACTTTCAAACAAACCATGGATATTTGCTCAAGTTATTTTGCCTATATGGGCAGTAATATTATGCACAATTCATGAGGGTGATGTTGTGCTCATTTTGATACATTATTAAATCAATACCAACTATGGCACAAGCATGCAATGCACTATGCTGGCTAGTTAAACATTAAAGAGAGGAAGTAGCATACCATCTTCAAGAGACAACACAAATGCTATACAGAGATACAGTAGCAAGCATAATGATGAAACCCCCAGCCAAACCCTTAATGCTGATAAATGGGGTGTTGCAATGGCAAAAAGCACGCATGCAAATCCAGCGATCGCTATGAAATGTGGCAGCTTCAGCTGATGGTCATCCCTAAAGAGAAGATAGAAGGCCTGGCATGGCAATCAAGTCAAATGAGTATGTACTAAGAAAAGTTAGTTTAGATATTGTATTCACAAAAGATACACAAAGGAGTATCCTAGATGTGCTAGCATGTTGGAATACAGATGGCAGGCTTCCCAGCCAAAAAGAGAGATGGAGGATTGTCCCAGCTTGTATTTGGTGGACAATCTGGAAGGAGAGAAAACACAGATGTTTTGAAGGCAACAACAGTTCCTTGCAGAAGATGAAGACGAATTGTTTAGTCCTTTTTTATTTTTGGTGTAAACGAGAATACTTAAAGGATGCTGAGTCTATTTTTGAGGTGCTAGATTATTTGTAGATGTGAAGGATTTGGGCGTCAGTTTGTATTCCACCTTGTAATTATGTGGGACACACTGCTTTGTGTAGCTCCAGTTTATATACACACACACACACACACACACACACACACACACAGAGATATGTCACCTTCTCAAAGAAAAAAGATACACAAAGTAATCATACTGTCAAAATCTACCAAGCAAACAAAAATTTGCAGCAGAAGAACTAAACAATAAGTCAAGCCAACATCACAAAACCGAAAATGTAAAAAGACTCAGTTATTAATCATCTTTATCTGGCAACTCCGTACCCGCCTTCTTGGCCTTTCTTTTTCTCTGTATGATCTTTCTCTTTCCTTTGGCAAAGGTAGAGGGGAATGGTAATGGTTCTGCTAACGTGTCTCACCGAGTAAATAAGAAACGAAGGTTTGGAGGACAGGAAAAGAATATATCTGACCTTCAATGCTGAACCAGCCATGATAATATATCCAATATTTATCAAGAAGAGATTCGCATATTGTAATGCCCAGACAAGCAAGTATGCTGTCCTTCCTGCAGTAACAAAACAAGCTCAATTTTATTCAAACAAATAATTGTCAAGAAATAAAAAGAATGATGTCTGATGCCTGCACATCAGTTGATGTGTTTCCTTTATTATCTGTACCATATAAATATCCTGCAAGGTCCCTATATCTGATATGCCTCTTTCCCCCAACTTCATGGAGTTTAGCAGTAAGAATACTTGCATACAATGATACCATTGTCGATAAAATTAGACCAACTACACCACCTATCCAACCTAGAGGAACCATGATTGTGCCAGAATATCCCAGCGCGTATGCACTGTTGACACCCATGCTGAGAAGAATTCCTACCTGAAACCATGAATCTGCAAAAAAAGAAAAAAAAAGGAAACGCAAAATTCCAATGAGTCAACAGCATTGATGCCAGTGATAGAGTTACAGAAAAAAAACCAACAGAGATCAGAGATACAGAAAAAACAAAGAAAAACAGGTTCTTTTATAAATATCATAACACATCACAGAAGTACTCTTTTCTTAATTTTTCAAGGGACAGAATGGGAAACAAAGGTGGAGTTTTTCCATGAAATTCTTTTTGAGATCTTGCAATATATTTTTCAAAAACTTTTTTATTTAGGGTTTTCTTTTCGAAAAAAAAAACTGTGGTTTTGAAGAAATGGTTTGAGGTGTCTTTCAAATAAAGGTTCTGCTTCTACTCATAAAACATTCACAGGTCTTTTAAATAAAACTACAAATATCCAACCACATCTCATTTTTGCACAAACTTTTTCTTTGAAAAGATTATCAATAAGCTTTTCCCAAAAGTTGTCCAAACGGCTCATTCTTTCTCTGCACTTGTCAAAATTGAATAAATTTGGAATCCAAACAGATCCTTTATAGTTATGTAACAAATTAAATTCATATAGATAGAGTATACACATGGATTAATTTAGCCATTTGAACGAGGGAAAAAGTTGGAAAATGCATAAACACAATAAATTTCTCATTTAATTCAGCTTTCTTAATTCTTGCAAGTTACTGGACAAAAGCACCCAAGTCAAATGTAAGTCTGTTCTATTGGATCTTTATTAAGTGAGCTTTATGTGGATTCTACAAATGATCATGTATACTGAATATTAATGACAACTTTACAAATATAGAGTGAGGTGCTGTTCACACAGAAATTACTGAGGCGAAAAGTCAAGTAACTTAAAGTTGCAATGTGCCAGCTGAAAATCAATGGATCAATGGCCTCAATTTGTAATTGTCATCCTTTTTTCATCAAATCATGTTCAGAAAAAAAATAAACTGTCAATATAAGGCCCTCCATGTTAACACCGTGATGCACCAAAACTACAACTGAGTTAACAGCAATGATGCCAATGATATAGTTACAGCAAAAAACAGCAGAGCTTACAATAAAGAAAAGGCAAAACAGGTTACTTTAGTTACCAAGTATAACAGATCACAGAATGGAACAGTTAATCATTTATGATCACTTGTCACAATTGAATAAAAGAGGAATTTAACCAAATCGAAAATTGGTTAAATGAAAATGAAAATTGGAAAAGCGGAAGAGACCGTTGCTGACTTGGTGGGCGGTATGAACAGGGTATTGATCGTCCACATTCTCTTTCCGAGAAGGGTTATCGTTTCCCATTTCAACTATCTCAGTCTCCCGTCCGGCCAAGAGCAAGATGCTCTCCTCCTCCGCCCCATCCCTAATTATGACGTCGTCGAACGCCAGCTCCAATTGCTTCTCAGCTGAAGCTAATTCAATCGGAGCCAGCTCTGCCTAATTTCCAGAGGACCCGCCAACACCATAAACAAGAAAATAATTTCGGATCCCTTTCTGCTCGGTTACTTGTTGTCTTTCTCATGTAATGTCAACCTCTAATTGGGTTGGCCAAGTTTCTCAATATCCTGACGCCTTCCATCTCCCCTGCGATTATTTTCATTAGTTCCCACATGGGTCCCGTCGTCGGTCCTGTTCCACTTTTCTTTTCTTTTTTATTTCAACTCAGTATTAAAAAATATTAATTAAATTAAATTATGATCGGGCTTGTTTGATCCTATTAGATTGTATTGCTTTAATAAAATTCAATTGTCATCTTACTTGTTAATACGATATACCCAATAATGAAATCTCTATTAAATCAAAAGTACTTATATAATTAGTGAAAAACTTTTTTATTCTATATTTTTTTTATTATATTAACCAATATTTAATATTAACTCTCTTTTTGTCATATATGAGAAGATTTATAATTTATTACTGTTGAAATATTTTTTTATTTTAAATTTTATTCTGTTGTTCTTAATAATATTATCTAAATTTTAATGAACAAAATCTTTGTTAAACTAACGGGACTTATACAGGGAGCGCATTGAATAACTTTTTTGTTATGTATTTTTCTTTATTATATCATCTAATATTTGGTATTATTACATTGTTAATAGAAAGTTTTATTAGCATATTACTTTATTAAATATTTTTCTCTGAAAGTTTTTTTATGTCTTTATTTTCGTTTTATTTATTTTAAAATAATTTTAAACTCCAACTTGAAACTAATCCCCAATTTGAATTGGTAATTTATTATTTTTTTAATTTCGTTTCTTATTTTAAAACTCCAACTTGAAACTACATCCCGATTTGAATGGGTAGTTTTTCTTCTCTTTCTTTCGTTTTTTTTATAGCTATTTTTTTTTTTGCTTTTTTATTTTAAGATAATTTATAAACTCCAACTTGAAACTACTCCCACCAAATTTGAATGGGTAGTTATTATTTTATATATTTATTTTTCATTTTTTTAATTATATTTAATTATAAGATATCTATATTTATTAATTCAAATAAAGTAACCAATATATACATACATACATATATATATATATATATATATATATATGTGTGTGTGTGTTAGTTTTTTCTTTTATTTTATTATTTTCATTTTTTATATATATTAAATTTCAGAAATAATAACCAATAACTTTTGTTCTATATTTTTCTTTATTATATTAGCCAATTTTTAGTGTTCGCATTCTTTTTGTAATATATGAGAAGATATATAATTTATTACTGATTAAATATTTTTTTTGTTTTAAATTTTATTATGTTGTTCTTAATAATATTATCTAATTTTTAATGAATAAAATCTCTGTTAAACTGTCGGGACTTATACAGGGTGTGCATTGAATAAATTTTTTGTTATGTATTTTTCTTTATTATATCATCTAATATTTAATATTATTACATTTTTAATAGAAATATTTATTAGCATATTACTTTATTGAATATTTTTCTGAAAGTTTTTTAATTTCTTTATTTTCGTTTTTTTATATTTTAAAATGATTTTTAAAACTCCACTTTGAAACTACTCCCAAATTTGAATTGGTAACTCATTATTTTTTTAATTTCATTTTTATTTTAAAATTATTTTAAAACTCCAACTTGAAACTACTTCCCGATTTGAATGGGTAGTTTTTCTTCTCTTTTTCCATTTTTTATAGCTATTTTTTTTGCCTTTTATTTTATTAAAAACTCCAACTTGAAACTACTCCCATCCAGTTGGAGTGGGTAGTTATTTTTTTATATATTTATTTTTCGTTTTTATATATTTAATTATAAGATATCTATATTTATTTATCCAAATAAAGTAATCAATTAATATATATGGTAGTTTTATATTTTATTTTATTATTTTCGTTTTTTATATATATTTAAATTCAAAAATAATAACCAATAACTAATTCTAAACTAAATAACTAATTATGCCATGTGGCGTTTTTTTAGGTTGCCACTTGGCTTAAGCAGAGGGCTTTTTCCTCTCCTTTTAATAATATATAGATATAGATTATTATTGGAAACATAGAGAATTAGGTAAACACAAATATTTATACTAACCAATAAATAGATGACAAAATCATGTTACTATAAATATGGTTATTACTAAATTATAATTAATTAATATAATAGTTTTTTTAATTTAGTTATAATAAATTTGTATAATTTAGTATAAACTCTGGATTAGGTTAAGTTTCGACCGAGACGTTACTGCTAATCACAGGGCTAAAGGGAAGAAAGAGTTTTATTAAATATCTTTGTCGAAAAAAAATTGTACTGCGCAAAAAAATTAGAGATATATGAACTTTTGTATCCCATATCATGAGGGAAGATTTTAATATAGTAAGAAAAACGTTCAAAAATTACTTTACATCACATATTTAAATTCTAAATGTGACACTATAATACTGTTTAATCCCTTGGATAAATTTCTCAGTCGCCTTACTCCCACGTACTCCCTCGTGTGTTAGCTTTTGTAAGTGACTGAAACTTTAGTACAATTATGTTTCTAATTTTCGTGTAGTGATGCAAGTAGAATTTATCACGTACTCCTGCAGAAGTAACAATCTGAAACTGCTCAAAATCTTGCTCCTCTTTTTGTGGTTTGAGATTGCAGGAGCAACCGCAGGTTGACCAAAAAGTGACAGACTAAATATTAATCTCCATGGATTGAGCTCTAGGTTTACTCTGATGAAGCTTTGAAAGAGAGAGAATCGCAGAGGATAGTGGAATTGCAAAATTGATGAAATGAAAAATAATGAGCTCACACTCTATTGAACAAGGTAGCTACAGTATATATACGGTATAACTGCTTCTAACCGACTAATTAATGTTAAACAATCTGAAATTTTTAAGTGACTAAAAAAAACATATATACGGTATAACTGCTTCTAACCGACTAATTAATGTTAAACAATCTGAAATTTTTAAGTGACTAAAAAAAAAACAGGAAAAGTAAATGAACAGATTATGTTCTGAGCCCACAAATTCCTTGTGTGTCCTTAAAGAATCTTATCCCCTCACTGTTGCCCAAGGTTAACGGATAAATTCTTCCCAGGATAGAACGGAACTTCCAACTTAGCGGTAGCGGCACTTCAAACCACTAAGTTATCAGCGAACTCAAAATAATGGTGAAAATCACACGACCTTGACTTACTTTATTTTGAAAGTAATGATGCAGAAAGAAGAAGGAGATGAAGCATTAAAGACGGAAATTAATTAATTTAACATTACAAATAAATTAAGTCAATCAATCATATCAATTGACCGAATCCGAAGCCGAAGCCGAAGCCGAGCCAAAAAATTAAGTCAATTAAGTCAATCAATCATATCAATTGACCGAATCCGAATCCAAGCCGAGCGAGCAACGACGACGACGACGCGAGGCCCCTTCCTATTAGCTCCTTTTAAGAGCTTAAGGAAGTGCTTCTATATTTAAACCCAACAAAATTCTTGTCTTTAACCAATGAGGGACAAAGTGCAAAAGCCAAAATTGCCTTTTCACCTTTTTTCCTCATTTCCCATTCACACTACCACTTCAACCCCAACAATCCCCCACATGAATGGGGAATGATGAACATGAAAAAAAAAATTGTGTGATTCGCAACTAAGGACTAATTGCATCGGGATAAGTAGGTTTCCCCTTGAACTTTCGTAGTGAGCATATATCGGATATACTCGGTCAATCGGTAGATTTGATATCTTTGAACCGTCGGGCTTTAGTGTATACCTAGACAACATATGTCACACAATTAATCCTTATCCATCTTTTGGTTCTCATTGTTGTGTTCGTTTTAGCCATGAACACCGCCTGGTTTCATAAGTGCATAGAGAATTGGCCTTACAACATTCTCTTTGAAGCGGCTTACACTTCACACTTATATAGGTGATTCCTAAAAGTGTTATCCCGTAGATACACTATTTGATATACCCCATATCAAACTTAGAAATCATTAAAAAATTCTAACGCTTTATCCTTGGTACTGAACATTGTCTGCATCACGAGAATCGACCAAAATTTTATTTGACAATGTTGAACCGTCACTAATGACTTTGTTTGATCTCCTTGAACCTAGATCTTGGGATCTCCAGTCTTCTAGGTAGAGTTACCGCCATAGTGACTTGTCCTCGGCCATAGTCCCATTCCCTTTGATGACTTCTCAACTCCCTCTCTAGTTAGGCCTTTTGTAAGCGGATCCGCCACATTATCCTTTGATCTTACATAATCAATAGTGATAATTCCACTAGAGAGTAGTTGTCTAACAGTATTATGCCTTCGTCGAATGTGACGAGATTTCCCGTTATACATAACGCTCCCAGCCCTTCCTATTGCTGCTTGACTGTCGCAATGTATGCATACAGGTGCCAAAGGTTTGGGCCAAAAAGGAATGTCTTCTAAGAAATTCCGGAGCCATTCAGCTTCTTCACCGGCCTTGTCTAAAGCTATAAACTCAGACTCCATTGTAGAGCGAGCGATGTATGTCTGTTTGGACGACTTCCAAGACACTGCTCCCCCACCAATAGTAAAAACGTATCCACTTGTGGATTTTGTTTCCGTTGATCCGGTGATCCAATTTGCATCACTATATCCCTCAATAACTGCGGGATAATTATTGTAATGCACTGCATAGTCTTGAGTATATTTCAAATATCCCAAGACTCGTTTCATTGCTAACCAATGAGCTTGGTTGGGATTACTTGTGTATCGACTAAGCTTGCTTATTGCACAAGCTATATCAGGTCATGTACAATTCATAATGTACATCAAACTTCCCAACACTCGAGCATATTCCAATTGAGATTTTCTTTCACCTTTATTCTTTGCAAGAATATGGTTTAAATCAATTGGCGTTTTTGCTTCTTTAAATTCCAAATATTTGAACTTTTCAAGAACCATTTTAATATAATGAGATTGAGACAAAGCTAGACCTTGAGGAGTCTGTAGGATCTTGATTCCCAAAATTAAATCTGCAACTCCTAAGTCTTTCATATCAAATTTACTTAGTAAGCATGCACTTAGTAGCATTTATGTTAGCAATATCGTTACTCATTATCAACATATCATCCACATATAAACAAACAATGACTATTTGATTTGTAGTACTCTTAATGTAAACACATTTGTCACACTCATTGATCTTGAAACCATTTGACAACATTGTTTGGTCAAATTTCGCATGCCATTATTTTGGTGCTTGTTTTAGTCCGTAAAGTGACTTGACAAGTCGACACACCTTCTTTTCTTTTCCAGGGACTACAAACCCTTCAGGTTGTTCCATATAGATTTTTTCCTCTAAATCCCCATTTAAGAAGGCCGTCTTTACATCCATCTGATGGATTTGAAGGCCATACACGGCGGCTAACGCTATTAACACCCGGATAGATGTAATCCTTGTTACCGGCGAGTATGTGTCAAAGTAATCAAGACCTTCTCGTTATCTAAACCCTTTAACAACTAATCTTGCCTTATATTTGTCAATAGTACCATCAGCTTTCATTTTCCTTTTGAAAATCCATTTAGAACCCAAAGGTTTATTTCCCGGAGGAAGATCAACGAATTCCCAGGTATGATTACTTAATATGGATTCTATCTCACTATTGACTGCCTCTTTCCAATATTGTGCTTCCGAGGAAGACATTGCTTCTTTGAATGTTTGAGGCTCATTTTCCAATAAGAATGCCAGAAAATTTGGTCCAAAGGAAGTAGCTATCCTTTGACGTTTACTACGTCTTGGATTTTCTTCATCAAACGTACTTTCCTTTGCTTCTTCCCGAGGTCGCTTAGATTTTTCATTAGACGACTCACATTCCATTTTATACGGATAAATATTTTCAAAAAATTCAGAATTATCCGATTCAATTACCGTATTAATGTGAATGTCGGAATTTTCTGATTTATGAACCAGAAATCGATATGCCTTACTATTTGTTGCATATCCTACGAAAACGCAATCAACAGTTTTTTGTCCAATTTTTACCCTTTTGGGTTTTTGCACTTTAGCCAAACACCCCCACACTTTAAAATATTTTAAGTTAGGTTTTCTTCCTTTCCATTTTTTATATGGAATGGATTGTGTTTTGCTATGGGGAACTCGATTCAGTATTTGATTAGCTGTAAGAATAGCTTCCCCCCACAAGTTCTGAGGTAAACCAGAACTTATTAATAAGGCGTTCATCATCTCCTTTAATGTTCTATTCTTTCTTTCTGCAATTCCATTAGATTGCGGTGAGTATGGGGCAGTTGTTTGGTGAATAATGCCATTTTCCAAACATATTTCTTCAAAAGGAGATTCATATTCCCCACCTCTATCACTTCTTATCATGTTAATCTTTTTGTTTAATTGCATTTCAACTTCATTTTTGTATTGCTTGAATGCGTCTATTGCTTCATCTTTACTATTAAGTAAGTAAATATAGCAATATCTTGTACTGTCGTCAATAAAAGTTATGAAATACTTTTTTCCATCGCGAGATGGTATTGACTTCATGTCGTAAATATCCGTGTGAATTAAGTCTAAAGGATTTGAATTCCTTTCAACTGACTTATAAGGATGCTTAACATACTTTGATTTCATACATATTTGACATTTCGAGTTATTGCATTCAAACATAGGTAATACTTCCAAATTAATCATTTTTCGCAAAGTTTTGAAGTTGCGCCTAAGCGTTCATGCCATAAATTATTTGACTCAAGCAAGTAAGAAGAAGCTGAAATTTTATTCATATCAATGGCAATTACATTGAGCTTAAAAAGGCCCTCAGTCAGGTAACCTTTTCCTACATACATTTCATTCTTACTAATTACAACCTTGTCGGAAATAAAAACACACTTAAAGCCATTCTTGACTAGAAGTGATGTTGAGACTAAATTCTTCCGCATTTCAGGAACATGAAGAACATCTTTTAGGGTCACAATCTTTCCCGAAGTCATCTTCAAAGCCACCTTGCCCGTTCCTTCAATTTTTGCAGTAGCGGAGTTTGCCATAAACATTGTTTCATCGGGTCCAGCAGGAGCATAAGAAGTAAACAACTCCTTGTTAGCACAGACATGTCGAGTTGCTCCTGAATCAATCCACCATTCTCTAGGATTTCCGACTAGGTTGCATTCTGAAAACATGGCACATAGGTCGTCTATTTCATCATTCTTCTCAATCATGTTTGCTTGTCTTTTCTTCTTGTCCTTCTTTGCTGCACGACATTCAGTAGCCTTGTGTCCAACCTTTCCACAGTTGTGGCAATTACCTTTGAACCTCTTCTTGCTTGGATAATTCGTTGATCCAGACGGCTTCTTTCTCTTTTTACTCGTTGAAGCTTCCTCAACAATATTTGCACCCATTATTGTTGAATTTCCACGAGATTTCTTCTCAGCAGCCTTGTTGTCCTCTTCAATCCGTAGACGAACAATAAGGTCTTCAAGCGTCATCTCCTTGCGCTTATGTTTCAAGTAATTCTTAAAGTCCTTCCACAGCGGAGGCAGCTTTTCAATAAATGCCGCAACTTGAAACGCTTCATTTATGACCATACTTTCAATCGTAAATTTATAATTAGTACAATAATTAATATTTTGAATAAATATATTGACTCGTTTTATACCTTCAGCAAGGAGGTCATGAACAATAACTTGCAATTCTTGGACTTGCGTTATGACAGATTTACCGTCAATCATTTTGAAATCCAGAAATTTGGCGGCCACAAACTTCTTAAGTCCAGCATCTTCAGTCTTGTACTTCTTTTCAAGAGCATTCCATAATTCTCTTGATGTTTTCATGACGCTATAAACGTTGTACAAGCCATCTTCCAGCCCACTTAAAATGTAATTTTTGCACAGAAAATCAGAGTGCTTCCAAGCCTCAGTAACAAGGAACCGCTCGTTGTCAGGAGTTCCTTCAGGCACGACTGGAACATCCTCTTGAATGAACCTTTGCAGACTTAGAGTGGTTAGATAAAAGAACATCTTTTGCTGCCATCTCTTAAAGTCAACACCAGAAAATTTCCCCGGCTTTTCTGCTGGTGGCATCGCCGTTGCAGGTGAAGTAGGACGGCTAGGACCTGGCATCCCCGAAATTGTGTTAGCAGTAACAGTCATAGTAGGTTCAATTTGTTGCTCTCCGTTAGTCATTTCTATCAATATGACACAAACAGATTCAGTAAATGGTGAAGTATTTATTCCTTCAACCCAAAACAACACAGTGAAGAGATTATTCTTCAAACTGATTTTAACACAGTGAAGAGATTATTCTTCAAACTGACTAGGAGTAGAATGTCTAACAGTGAGGGGATAAGATTCTTTAACCTTGTTAGACAATCTAAAATTTTTAAGTGACTAAAAAACAGGAAAAGTAAATGAACAGAAATGGCAGAATTATGTTCCGAGCCCACAAATTCCTTGTGTGTCCTTAAAGAATCTTATCCCCTCACTATTGCCCAAGGTTAACGGATAAATTCTTCCCAGGATAGAACGGATCTTCCAACTTAGCAGTAGCGGCACTTCAAACCACTAAGTTATCAGCGAACTCAAAATAATGGTGAAAATCACACGACCTTGACTTACTTTGTTTTGAAAGTAATGATGCAGAAAGAAGAAGGAGATGAAGCAGAAGATTTCAAGATGAAAAATTCTGAAGGAATGGCTGCTTATTTATAGCCAACGAACTCTGGATTGAAAGGGTGTGAAAGTGGCTGTTCACACTGCAGGTGGCTATTCGTGAAATTCAGCCTCTCTTTGGTGGCTATTCGTGAAATGCCGCATCTCTTCGGTGGCTGTTTAATTAATGCGGGAAAATTAAAGACGGAAATTAATTAAATTAACGTTACAAATAACGATCATTCAAAAAATTAAAAAATATTAACATTTTAATTGATTAATTTCATTTTATTGGTCCAAAAAATTAAGTCAATCAATCATGTCAATTGACCAAATCCGAATCCGAATCCGAAGCCGAAGCCGAAATCGAGCCGAGCGAGCGACGACGGCGACGGCGTGAGGCCCCTTCCTAATCGCTCCTTTTAAGAGCTTAAGGAAGTGCTTCTATATTTAAACCCAACAAAATTCTTGTCTTTAACCAATGAGGGACAAAGTGCAAAAGCCAAAGTTGCCTTTTCACCTTCTTTCCTCATTTCCCATTCATACTACCACTTCAACCCCAACAATCCCCCACATGAATGGGGAATGATGAACTTAAAAAAATAATTTGTGTGATTCGCAACTAAGGACTAATTGCATCGGGATAAGTAGGTTTCCCTTTGAACTTTCTGTAGTGAGCATATATCGGATATACTCGGTCAATCGGTAGATTTGATATCTTTGAACCGTCGAGCTTTAGTGTATACCTAGACAACATATGTCACACAATTAATCCATATCCATCTTTTGGTTCTCATTGTTGTGTTCGTTTTAGCCATGAACACCGCATGGTTTCATAAGTGCATAGAGAATTGGCCTTACAACATTCTCTTTGAAGCGGCTTACACTTCACACTTATATAGGTGATTCCTAAACGTGTTATCCCGTAGATACACTATTTGATATACCCCATATCAAACTTAGAAATCATTAAAAATCCTGAAGCTTTATCCTTGGTATTGAACATTGTCTGCATCACGAGAATCGACAAAAATTTTATTTGACAATGTTGAACCGTCACTAATGACTTTGTTTGATCTCCTTGAACCTAGATCTTGGGATCTCCAGTCTTCTAGGTAGAGTTACCGCCATAGTGACTTGTCCTCGGCCATAGTCCCATTCCCTTTGATGACTTCTCAACTCCCTCTCTAGTTAGGCCTTTTGTAAGCGGATCCGCCACATTATCCTTTGATCTTACATAATCAATAGTGATAATTCCACTAGAAAGTAGTTGTCTAACGGTATTATGCCTTCGTCGAATGTGACGAGATTTTCCGTTATACATAACGCTCCCAGCCCTTCCTATTGCTGCTTGACTGTCGCAATGTATGCATACAGGTGCCAAAGGTTTGGGCCAAAAAGGAATGTCTTCTAAGAAATTCCGGAGCCATTCAGCTTCTTCACCGGCCTTGTCTAAAGCTATAAACTCAGACTCCATTGTAGAGCGAGCGATGCATGTCTGTTTGGACGACTTCCAAGACACTGCTCCCCCACCAATAGTAAAAACGTATCCACTTGTGGATTTTGTTTCCGTTGATCCGGTGATCCAATTTGCATCACTATATTCCTCAATAACTGCGGGATAATTATTGTAATGCACTGCATAGTCTTGAGTATATTTCAGATATCCCAAGACTCGTTTCATTGCTATCCAATGAGCTTGGTTGGGATTACTTGTGTATCGACTAAGCTTGCTTATTGCACAGGCTATATCAGGTAGTGTACAATTCATAATGTACATCAAACTTCCCAACGCTCGAGCATATTCCAATTGAGATTTGCTTTCACCTTTATTCTTTGCAAGAATATGGTTTAGATCAATTGGCGTTTTTGCTTCTTTAAATTCCAAATATTTGAACTTTTCAAGAACCATTTTAATATAATGAGATTGAGACAAAGCTAGACCTTGAGGAGTCTGTAGGATCTTGATTCCCAAAATTAAATCTGCAACTCCTAAGTCTTTCATATCAAATTTACTAGTAAGCATGCGCTTAGTAACATTTATGTTAGCAATATCGTTACTCGTTATCAACATATCATCCACATATAAACACAATGACTATTTGATTTGGAGTATTCTTAATGTAAACACATTTGTCACACTCATTGATCTTGAAACCATTTGACAACATTGTTTGGTCAAATTTCGCATGCCATTGTTTTGGTGCTTGTTTTAGTCCGTAAAGTGACTTGACAAGTCGACACACCTTCTTTTCTTTTCCAGGGACTACAAACCCTTCAGGTTGTTCCATATAGATTTCTTCCTCTAAATCCCCAATTAAGAAGGCCGGCTTTACATCCATCTGATGGATTTGAAGGCCATACACGGCGGCTAACGCTATTAACACCCGGATAGATGTAATCCTTGTACCGGCGAGTATGTGTCAAAGTAATCAAGACCTTCTCGTTGTCTAAACCCTTTAACAACTAATCTTGCCTTATATTTGTCAATAGTACCATCAGCTTTCATTTTCCTTTTGAAAATCCAATTAGAACCCAAAGGTTTATTTCCCGGAGGAAGATCAACCAATTCCCAGGTATGATTACTTAATATGGATTCTATCTCACTATTGACTGCCTCTTTTCAATATTGTGCTTCCGAGGAAGACATTGCTTCTTTGAACGTTTGAGGCTCATTTTCCAATAAGAATGCCAGAAAATCTGGTCCAAAGAAAGTAGCTATCCTTTGACGTTTACTACGTCTTGGATTTTCTTCATCAAACGTACTTTCCTTTGCTTCTTCCCAAGGTCGCTTAGATTTTTTAGACGACTCACATTCCATTTTATACGGATAAATATTCTCAAAAAATTAAGCATTATCCGATGCAATTACCGTATTAATGTGAATGTCGGGATTTTCTGATTTATGAACCAAAAACTGATATGCCTTACTATTTGTTGCATATCCTACGAAAACGCAATCAACGGTTTTTGGTCCAACTTTTACCCTTTGGGTTTAGGAACTTGCACTTTAGCCAAACACCTCCACACTTTAAAATATTTTAAGTTAGGTTTCCTTCCTTTCCATTTTTCATATGGAATGGATTGTATTTTACTATGGGGAACTCGAATCAGTATTTGATTAGCTGTAAGAATAGCTTCCCCCCACCCCACAAGTTCTGAGGTAAACCAGAACTTATTAATAAGGCGTTCATCATCTCCTTTAATGTTCTATTCTTTCTTTCTGCAACTCCATTAGATTGCGGTGAGTAAGGGGCAGTTGTTTGGTGAATAATGCCATTTTCCAAACATATTTCAACTTCATTTTTGTATTGCTTGAATGTGTCTATTGCTTCATCTTTACTATTAAGTAAGTAAATATAGCAATATCTAGTATTGTCGTCAATAAAAGTTATGAAATACTTTTTCCCACCGCGAGATGGTATTGACTTCATGTCACAAATATCCGTGTGAATTAAGTCTAAAGGAATTGAATTTCGTTCAACTGACTTATAAGGATGCGTAACATACTTTGATTCCACACATATTTGACATTTCGAGTTATTGCATTCAAGCTTAGGTAATACTTCCAAATTAATCATTTTTCGCAAAGTTTTGAAGTTGACGTGGCCTAAACGTTCATGCCATAAATTATGTGACTCAAGCAAGTAAGAAGAAGCTGAAATTTTATTCATATCAATGGCAATTACATTGAGCTTAAAAAGGCCCTCAGTTAGGTAACCTTTTCCTACATACATTTCATTCTTACTAATTACAACCTTGTCGGAAACAAAAATACACTTAAAGCCATTCTTGACTAGAAGTGATGTTGAGACTAAATTCTTCCGCATTTTAGGAACATGAAGAACATCTTTTAGAGTCACAATCTTTCCCGAAGTCATCTTCAAAGCCACCTTGCCCGTTCCTTCATTTTTTGCAGTAACGGAGTTCGCCATAAACACTGGTTCATCGGGTCCAGCGGGAGCATAAGAAGTAAACAACTCTTTGTTAGCACAAATATGTCGAGTTGCTCCTGAATCAATCCACCATTCTCTAGGATTTTCCGACTAGGTTGCATTCTGAAAACATGGCACATAGGTCGTCTATTTCATCATTCTTCTCAATCATGTTTGCTTGTCTTTTCTTCTTGTCCTTCTTTGGTGCACGACATTTAGTAGCCTTGTGTCTAACCTTTCCACAGTTGTGGCAATTACCTTTGAACCTCTTCTTGCTTGGATAATTCGTTGATCCAGACGGCTACTTTCTCTTTTTACTCGTTGAAGCTTCCTCAATAATATTTGCACCAATTATTGTTGAATTTCCACGAGATTTCTTCTCAGCAGCCTTGTTGTCCTCTTTAATCCTTAGACGAACAATAAGGTCTTCAAGCGTCATCCCCTTGCGCTTATGTTTCAAGTAATTCTTAAAGTCCTTCCACAGTGGAGGCAGCTTTTCAATAAATGCCGCAACTTGAAACGCTTCATTTATGACCATACCTTCAATCATAATTTATAATTAGTAAAATAATTAATATTTTGAATAAAAATATTGACTCATTTTATACCTTCAGCAAGGAGGTCATGAACAATAACTTGCAATTCTTGGACTTGCGTTATGACAGATTTACCATCAATCATTTTGAACACCAGAAATTTGGCGGCCACAAACTTCTTAAGTCCAGCATCTTCAGTCTTGTACTTCTTTTCAAGAGCATTCCATAATTCTCTTGATGTTTTCATGACGCTATAAACGTTGTACAAGCCATCTTCCAGCCCACTTAAAATGTAATTTTTGCACAGAAAATCAGAGTGCTTCCAAGCCTCAGTAACAAGGAAGCGCTCATTGCCAGGGTTTCTTCAGGCACGACTGGAACATCCTCTTGAATGAACCTTTGCAGACTTAGAGTGGTTAGATAAAAGAACATCTTTTGCTGCCATCTCTTAAAGTCAACACCAGAAAATTTCCCTGGCCTTTCCGTTGGTGGCATCGCCGTTGCAGGTGCAGTAGGACGGCTAGGACCTGGCATCCCCGAAACTATGTTAGTAGTAACAGTCACAGCAGGTTCAATTTGTTCCTCTCCGTTAGTCATTTCTGTCAATATGACACAAACAGATTCAGTAAATGGTGAAGTATTTATTCCTTCAACCCAAAACAGCACATTGAAGTGATTATTCTTCAAACTGATTTTAACACAGTGAAGAGATTATTCTTCAAACTGAATAGGAGTAGAAAACCACGAAGGTTTTAGTCTCCTTAGTCACTTCGAAAATCAGAACAGTAAAGATATATATATATAAAATAAGATTCTTTAAGCTTGTTAAACAATCTGAAATTTTTAAGTGACTAAAAAAAACACGAAAAGTAAATGAACAGAAATGGCAGAATTATGTTCCGAGCCCACAAATTCCTTGTGTGTCCTTAAAAAATCTTATTCCCTCACTGTTGCCCAAGGTTAACTGATAAATTCTTCCCAGGATAGAACGGAACTTCCAATTTAGCGGTAGCGGCACTTCAAACCACTAAGTTATCAGCGAACTCAAAATAATGGTGAAAATCACACGACCTTGACTTACTTTGTTTTGAAAGTAATGATGCAGAAAGAAGAAGGAGATGAAGCAGAAGATTTTAGGATGAAAAATTCTGAAGGAATGACTGCTTATTTATAGCCAACGAATTCTGGATTGAAAGGGTGTGAAAGTGGCTGTTCACACTGCAGGTGGCTATTCGTGAAATGCCGCCTCTTTGGTGGCTGTTTAATTAACACGGGAAAATTAAAGACGGAAATTAATTAATTTAACGTTACAAATAACGGTCATTCAAAATATTAATATTTTAATTAATTTCATTTTATTGGTCCAAAAAATTAAGTCAATCAATCATATCAATTGACCGAATCCGAATAAGAATCCGAAGCCGAAGCCGAAGCCGAAGCCGAGCCGAGCGAGCGAGCAACGACGACGGCGCGAGGCCCCTTCCTATTAGATCCTTTTAAGAGCTTAAGGAAGTTCTTCTATATTTAAACCCAACACAATTCTTGTCTTTAACCAATGAGGGACAAAGTGCAAAAGCCAAAGTTGCCTTTTCACCTTCTTTCCTCATTTCCCATTCACACTACCACTTCAACCCCAACAATTAACCCAACCACATAATTAACTAATGACTAATCTACACTAACTCTAGTCAAGACTCAACTCTAGTTCATTTAACTTCAAGTAATCCCATTCTCAACACTTCCCCTCAAGATGGTAGGTGTGAAAATATTGAGCACTCCCAGCTTGGAAAATAGGTACTCGTGTTGTTATCTCAGAAGTGCTTTGGTTAGAATGTTTGCGTGCTGATCCTTAGAATTCACATGTTGTGTCTTGATCAATCCTTACTGAATCTTCTCCCTTATAAAGTGACAATCTATTTCTATATACTTAGTCTTTTATGATACATTGGATTAGCTGCAATTTGTAGTGCTGCCTTGCTATCACAGAATAGGTTGATTGGTAGTTTCACCTCTATTCCAAGTTCCTAGAATAATCCTGCCAACCAAACTAGTTCAACAACTGTCCAGGCCATACTTCTATACTCTACTTCAGCTGAGCTTCTAGAGATTGTATTTTGCTTCTTTGACTTCCATGATATGAGTGAACTTCCATGCTTAATAAGAAATCCAGTTACTGACTTTCTTGTGTTGGGACATGATGCCCAGTCTGTATCACAATAGGTTGTTAGCATGTTGCTTTTCTCACTACTCATCAAAATGCCCAATCCTGGATCTTTTTTTATGTATCTCACAACCCTTAGTGCAGCTTCCCAATGACTTCTTTTAGGTTGTTGCATGAACTGGCTCAATGTTTGGACTGCAAATGCTATATCTAATCTAGTAGAGTTAGATATATCAATTTACCAATGAGTCTCTGATATTTTCCCTTGTCTTCTAAGAGGTCATCACCTTCAGCTCCTATAACTTCATCCAACCTTTTTATCAGTGAGTTTTGATTGTATTCCAACGGAGTGTAGGCTGGTTTGGATGCACTTAGTCATAAATCTCCAATGATTTCTGATGCATACTTTCGTTGATTCATTAGGATTCCTCTCCTTGACCTGCTAAACTTGATTCCAAGAAAGTACCTTAACTCTCCAAGATCTTTTATTTTGAAAGCTGCATGCAGGTTCTTCTTAGTTCCTTCTATGATCTTGAGGTTGTTTCCAGTGGTCAACATGTCGTCAACATATACTAGAATAATCACAATATTTCTTCCCTATTTCTGTGTGAATAAAGAGTAATCTAGACTGCTTTGTGTAAATCCTTGTGCTTGTAAGGCTTCTGTAAATTTTACATTCCATTGTCGACTTGCTTGTTTCAATCCATAAAGGGATTTGACAAGCCTACATAGTGTATTCCCCCCCTGGCTTGCAAAACCCTCTAGCAATTGCATGAAAACTTCATCTGGTAGATCACCTTGAAGAAACGCATTGTATACATCCATCTGATGTACATTCCATCCTTCTACTGCAACAATTGAAAGCACAGATCTTACAGTCACAATCTTCACAACCGGAGAGAATGTTTCATTGTAATCAATAACCTCTTATTGATTGTATCAATTAGCAATAAGCTTTGCCTTATAACTCTCTATTGATCCATCGCCTTGTACTTGATTTTTAACACCCATTTACATCCAATGGGCATCTTCCCTGGTGGTAGAGTGACCAACTTCCATGCTCGATTATCTTCTAGGGCCTGAATTTCTGCTTTCATTGCTTCTACCCAAAGTGGATCCTTGCAAGCCTCCTAACAATTTTTAGGTTCCATAATAGAGGTTAAGGCAGCTAGGAGTTGTTGGTAATGAGGTTGCGCATTAGCATAACTGATTGAATGGTGCATAGGATAAGGCAATGCATGATCACAGTTGGCATTGGCTGTCACATAATCAGTCATCCAACTAGGAGTCTTTTTGTCCCTAGTTGATCTTCTCAAAGGTTCTAAGTCAGCATGAATTGGGGGAATTCAACTATCTGGACTCACATCATGCTATGGATCAAAATCATGAATGGCATCTGGCTGAGGTTCAATAGCTTGTGTGGGATCACCTACTGCATCTGGTGGAACTGCTGCATCAGTGTATGCTGAAGGAGTGTCTTCATTTCAGCATCATAAGATGCCAAATCAGGAAGATGAGAAGAAACTAAGCCATCTTGACAAAATAAAGGACACTGATTATCCTTCTGATGTTTAAAAGGAAACGTAGTTTCCCTAATGCTTACATCCCTATTCACAAAGAAGACATGATTAGTTAGGTCAAACAAAATATATTATTTGGTTACTTCTGAATATCCCATCATGACTGTTGTAATGGCTCTGGCTTCAAACGTATCATGAACATTTGACCTCTTTGCAAAACAGAGGCACCCAAGTATTTTTAAGTGGTCCAAGCTAGGCCTTTTGTGATGAAACATATCATAAGGTGCCCTATCTTGCAGTGCTACAGAAGGTATTCTGCTGATTAGGTACACTGCTGCTAACACACAGTGACCCCAAAAGGAATTCCTCCTTGAAACCTTGCAGCTCTTCCCACTTCTAGAATGTGTCTATGTTTTCTCTCAGCTACTCCATTTTGCTGAGGTGTATAAACACAAGACCTTTAATGTATAATTCCCAAAGATTGAAACAATTGAGAACAGTCTGAATTGAGAAATTCTATGCCATTATCAGACCTTATTACTTTGAAAGTCTTACCAAATTGAGTATGAACCAACAACAACAACAACAACCTACCTAGTATTATCCTACACTGTGGGGTCTGGGGAGGGTAGTGTGTATGCAAACCTTACCCCTACCTTGTGAGGATAGAGAGGTTGTTTCTAATAGACCCTCGGCTCAGGAAAATATAAGCACCACATTAATGAAAATATAGACAAGAAGGGACAATACCAAAAAGCCATATAAAAGCAGAATAAAAACAAGACAGTAAGGTGATCAACAATAAAAGAAAATCACGGTTAGTCATAAAAACCAACTACCAATAGAAAGCGAGACTGCGTGCCAATACTACTGTTTTGACCACTCTAGACTACCTACTCTACTATCCTAATCCTCGACCTCCATACCTTCCTATCAAGGGTCATGTCCTCGGTCAGCTGAAGCTGCACCATGTCTTGCCTAATCACCTCTCCCCACCTCTTCTTTGGCCTACCTCTACCTCTCCGTAGGCCCTCCAATGTCAACCTCTCACACCTCCTCACCAGGCTCCTGTGCTCCTCCTCCTCACATGACTAAACCACCTAAGCCGCGCTTCCCGCATCTTGTTCTCAATAGGGTCCACACCCACCTTGTTGCAAATAACCTCATTTTTTATCCTATCTAACCTGGTGTGCCCGCACATCCATCTCAACATCCTTATCTCTGCTACATTCATCTTCTGGACATGAGCGCTCTTGACTGGCCAACACTCAGCCCCATACAACATCGTTGGTCTGACCACCACTATGTAGAGCTTACCCTTAAGTTTCGGTGGCACCTTCTTGTCATACAAAAAACCGGAAGCGAGTCTCCATTTCACCCATCCCGCACCAATACGATGGGTGACATCTTCATCAATCTCCCTATCCCCCTGAATGATAGACCCAAGGTACTTAAAACTCCCTCTCCTAGGGATGACCTGCGAGTCCAGTCTCACCTCCCCTTCCCCTCCTTGAGTCTCGCCACTGAACTTACACTCCAAGTATTCTGTCTTGGTCTTACTCAACTTGAAACCTTTAGATTCCAGGGTCTATCTCCATACCTCTAATTATGCGTTCACACCGTCTCGCGTCTCGTCAATCAATACAATATCATTTGCAAATAGCATGCACCACAGCACCTCCCCTTGGATGTGGCACGTCAGTACGTCCATCACTAGAGCAAACAAAAAAGGGCTGAGTGCCGACCCCTGATGCAACCCCAACATAATCGGAGAATGGTATGAGTCCCCACCTACCGTCCTCACTCGGGTCTTTACTCCATCATACATGTCCTTAATCAACCTAAGGTAGGCAACCGGTACACCTTTAGCCTCCAAACATCTCCACAAAACCTCCCTTGGAACTTTATCATACGCCTTTTCCAAGTCGATAAACACCATATACAAGTCCTTCTTTCTCTCCCTATACTGCTCCATCAATCTCCTAACAAGGTGGATGGCTTCTGTAGTCGAACGCCCCGGCATAAACCCAAACTAGTTCTCGGGAATAGACAAACTCCTACTCACCCTTAGCTCTACCACTCTCTCCCAGACTTCCATAGTATAGCTAAGCAACTTGATACCCCGATAGTTATTGCAATTTTGGATATCACCCTTATTCTTGTATACAGGAAACATCATGCTCCACCTCCACTCTTCGAGCACCTTCTTCATTCTAAAAATGACATTAAATAACCTAGTGAGCCACTCCAAGCCTGCCTTGCCCACGCTCTTCCAAAACTCCACCGGGTTTTCATCCGGCCGGTCGCTTTGCCCCTACGCATCTTACGCATAGCCCCCTCAACTTCTTCAATTCTAATCCGCCTACAATACCCAAAGTCACAATGACTCCCGGAGAGTTCCAAATCACCTAGTACAATGCTCTTGTCCCCTTCCTCGTTCAAGAGACTATGGAAGTAGGTCTGCCATCTTCGATAGATAAGCCCTTTATCCAACAAAACTCTACCTTCTTTGTCCTTGATTCACTTCACTTGGTCCAGCTCACGCGTCTTCCTTTCTCATGCCTTGGATAACTTCAACAACCTCTTATCCCTACCTCGGCCTTCGGGTTCATCATACAAACGACTAAAAGTTGTAGTCTTGGCCGCCGTAACTGCTAGCTTTGCCTCTTTCTTAGACAACTTATAATGCTCCCTATTCGCCCTCTTCTCCTCCTCGTCTGTACTTTCCACTAGCTTCAGATACGCTGCATTCTTGGTTTCTACTTTTCCTTGCACCTCTCCATTCCACCACCAGTCTCTCTTATGACCACCAGACTAACCCTTTAAGACCCCTACTACCTCTCTCGCGGCTTCCCTAATTCACTGCGCAGTCGTGGTCCACACAGCGCTTGCGTCACCACTACTCCTCCAAGCCCCCATAGTCACCAGCTTGAGCCCCAACTCCTGCGCTTTAGCTTCTGTCAAGACTCCCCACTTTATCCTATGTTGGCTATACATCACCCTCTTCCTCCTCTTCCTCGTGATTTCAAGGTCCATGACCAGGAGCCTATGAAGGATCGAGAGGTTCCCACTTGGGATGACCTTGCAATCTGTGCAAAGACCTCTATCGGACTTCCTGTAGAGTAAATAATCAATCTGAGTCTCGGCTACCGAACTCCGGAAGGTGACTAAGTGCTCCCTCTTCTTCGGGAAACTCAAGTTTTCTATCACCAAATCAAATGCTCTTGCAAAGTCCAACAGAGACATTCCTCCTCCGTTTCTATCTCCAAAACCAAAGCCAACATGCACATCATCATACCTCCCAGACGTCGCTCCAATGTGGCCGTTGAAATCTTCTCCTATGAAAAGCTTCTCGGTATGCGGGATACCACGCACCATCTCATCCAAATCCTTCCAGCAACGTCTCTTGACTTCCTCATCCAAGCCTGTTTGAGGTGCGTATGCACTGATTATGTTCAAAGTAAAACCTCCAACAACTAGCTTAATAGTGATCAGCCTGTTATTCACCCTCCCAACTTCCACCACTAGTTCACGGAGGTCCTTATCTACCAGGATACCTACCCCGTTCCTTCCCCCCACCCTCCCAGAATACAAAAGTTTGAAACTGCCCACATCTCGTGCCTTACCTCCTACCCACCTAGTCTCATGTACACAAGCTATATTAATATTCCTTTTCTCGAGAATCCTCACTAACTCTATAGATTTTCCGGTCAAAGTTCCTATGTTCCAAGACCCCACTCTCAGCCTAGTAGCTCCCTTAGCCCTCTTACCCCCTTACCCCCCTCCCCCACGCTGACACCCCTAAGGATAAGACCTTACCCTACTATCGTTCACCAAAGCCACTATAATCTAGGAGTCACTACGCAAGTACTATCCCGAAAACAAGCGACAAAATAAAAATGAATTGCCAAAATATAATTTACCACTAAAGGTAGCAAAACAGGTGAAGAAATAAAATAAAGGAACTAACGAGAACTATAATTTACAACTAAATGTCAAAAAAACAGGTGAAGAAATAAAACAAAGGAATTAAAGAAACTATAATCTACAACTAAAGGATAGAAAAACAGGTGAAGAAATTAAACAAAGGAACTATAATCTACAACTAAAGGGTAGAAAAATAGGTGAAAAATACTATACAAGAGCTAAAGGGGGCTATAATCTACAACTAAAGATCACAAAGAAAATGTGCAAAACTAGAACAGAACTACTAGGGGATATTTGAAATAAAGATTCAAAATAAAGATGTAAACATATAAATAACAATATGGACAAGCAGGCAAAGCTATCACTAATGCAATTAATTTGACAATGCTAGGGAAAATACTAACTTAAGATTCAAGAACAAAATAGGTAGGCAAGGAGATATAATTACACTAGAATATCAAACTATTAAAATATCAAGATAAGAGAGGAACAGTAGAACCTGGATTGCAGCCCTTGAAGTTAACGGAAATCTGGTCGTGATGGATTGCCCGTGTCTGAGGAATTTACTGGTGAGAATTGACCGGAATCTTGAGAGAAAGGGAAGCTTCTAATATGGTAAGAAATTGCTTAGCCACAAACTAAAGGGAATTGCGGTGCGAATTCTGAGTCCGTCGTCGGAAAGTCCTTCAGTTGAGTTTACTGGACTGAAATTGAGTATGAACAATTCTGAGAAAAATTTTCAGTGTCAAAATAACATCACTCTTGTGTTTCAGCAAATATAACCAAGTCATTCTAGAATAGTCATCAACAACTGTCAAGAAGAGTTTATTTCCATTGAAAATATATACATGATAGGGCCCCCATACATCAGTATGCAACAGATTAAAGGATTTAGTAGTTCTACTATTAGTGATATTGAAAGGTAACCTAGTTTGTCTTGTTAGAGGACAAATCATGCATTTGTCAACAAAAATTTTACACTCTTCTTGGGGAAAGTACAACAACTGTTTTATTGTTTTGTCTGAGGCATGGCCTAGTCTCTTATGCCAAAGCTCAATATCTATTTTTTCTTTTACTGCATTCATCACTTTAGATCTAATGTCATCCTTCTCAGCAGGTGTTTGTAAGATCCAGTAGAGTCTATCTCTTTCTCTACCAATTCCCTTGACATTCCCATTATAAAGGTCATGGAATACACACAAATGTGGAAAGAAACATACTGAGCAACATAGAGCTTTTGTGACTTTAGATATCGACATCAGGTTGTAGTTAAAATCTAGTAGGTATAAGACATTATCTAAGACTTCCTTGTCGAGTATTCTACAAGTACCAACATGTGATACGTTAGTTGTTCCTCCATTAACTAAATGTACCTTTCTCCTACTAGAATTTTCTACTTCAAGTTTGTTATCCAACATAGTCATATCAGAAATCATATGATTTGTAGCTCCGGAGTCAATTATCCATTCCTTTTTGTTTGAGTTTACTAGAAATGCTTTGATATTACCTACCATATTAGCTGAAGTCTCACCCACACTGTCATTGCTTAGCAGCTTGAAGATCTGATTATAGTGCTCTGGTGTGAAATATGGACCTCGAACAACATCATCAGTGGAGCACTTATCTGCTTCATTGATACTCCCTGCTCTTATGTCCTGCCTTTTATGATCTTCAATTGTAACATTGTGAGCTGCAGCATTAACTCTAGTTTTCTTCTTAAACTTGAAGTTTATAGGATAGCCTATTAGTTTATAACATCCTTCACGAGTGTGACCATTCATTTTACAATAGTCACAGTACAAATTGAAGTTTCTCTTTGGCCTTTGCCCTGGTCCACCCTTCATTGTCATCAAAGATGTCACTCCTGCTTCATTTGCACACAAATTGTTTGACATAGTGTGTTGACTTTCCCTTTCCATCAGCATGGAATAGGCTTTGTTAATTGTAGGAACTGGAATCATCATGAGCAACTGACTCCTCGCTTGTTCATACGATTCATTCAGTCCCATAAAAAACTGCAAAAGTTTCAACCTTTCCATGAAGACAACAAACTCCCTAGACTTAGAACAATCACATCCTAGAATAGGTGCTAAGCTGTCAAGTTCAGCCCACAACAGACGCAAATAACAAAAATAACAAACCTAGTAGTTTCCCAGATTAAAATAGGGTCTGGGGAGGGTAAGATGTACGCAACCTTACCCCTACTCCTGGAAGGGCAGAGAGGCTGATTTCGATAGAGCCTCGGCTAGAGAACAACTAAAAAAGAAAAGGTAATCGCAACAAGTAAGAATAACAGCAAGATGAAATAAGATCAAATCCTGGAATGCAGTCAAACTCTAGGTAGTAATAGCCATCTATGAATAAAAGATAACATACTAACACTAATGCTAGCGAACTGAGTAAGACAAAGAGAAACACTTGACTACGTACGAACCTTCTACCCTAATCTTTGACCTTCACACCCTCCTGTCTAGGGCCATGTCCTTAGTTAGCTCTAGCCATGCCATGTCCCACCTAATAATCTCTCCCAAAGATTTCTTAGGCCTATTTCTACCCCCTGCTGCCCGCCGAGGCTAACCGCTCGCACCTTCTAACTGGGCTTCTATACTTCTCCTCTTAACATGCCTGAACCATCTCAACCTCGCCTCCCGCATCTTATCCTCCACAGGGCAACTCCCACCTTTTTCCGAATAACTTCATTCCTAATCTTATCCAACCGGGTATGCCCACACATCCACCTCAACATCCTCATCTCAGCTACTTTTAGCTTCTGGGTATGAGACTTTTTGACCGGCCAGCACTCTGCTCCATATAACATAGTCGGTCTAACTACAACCTTGTAGAACTTACCTTTAAGTCTCAGCGGCACATTCTTATCACACAAGACACCGGAAGAGAGCCTCAACTTCATCCAACCTGCTCCGATATGATGCGTGACATCTTCATCAATCTCCCTGTTACCTTGTATTAAATATCCGAGATACTTGAAACTACCTCTCTTGGGGATGACTTGCGTATCAAGCTTCACCTCCATATCTCTTTCCTGGGTACCGTTGCTGAACTTGCACTCCATGTATTCCGTCTTGATCCTACTCAACTTGAAACCCTTAGACTCTAGGGTCTGACTCCAAACCTCCAGTCTCTCGTTAACACCACCCCGTGTCTCATCAATTAAAACTATGTCATCGTAAATAACATACACCATGGCACTAGCCCACAACAAGCACAATTTTAAAAAATAACATGATATAGATCTGGTTCCCTAACTAATAGTAGACCTTTTCCTTATGGATCTGGAATATCCTAGAACAATCAATTTTGTCAAATTGCTCCTTCAAATTTAGTCAAACTGCCGATGCACTTGAGGAATACACAATTTCACTGTATAATTCCTCGATACATAATTCATAATCCATGAAAGGACAATTGCGTTGCATCGCTCCCACAAATCAACCAAATTAGGACCGTAATTCTCGCTTTTGCATCTGTCGTCAATAAACCCTAGTTTGTTTCTTCCTAGGATCACAATTCTCATTGCACGGCTCCATACGGAGTAATTTTTTGGCCCGGCTAATTGGAGAGAAACTAGGACAGTACCTGAAGTATCAGTGGCATACAAGTACATTGGGTGATTGTGGTTTAACTTTTCCTGCTATGTGTTGTCGATCATTGCACTCACCATTGATGAGCTTGAAGAAGGAGATTAGGGAGATGACATAGGATCGAGTAGTGTTTTGGAAAGCGTTAAGCGCAAAAAAGCGATGAGGCCTCGCTTCACCGAAGCGAGAAGCCCGAAGCGAAGCGCGCGCTTTTTTCATGTGAAGCGCAATTTAACACATAAATAAAAAAAATAGGCATAGATAAATGGCTAAGAACTCATTAAAAATAACATATTAAGCAAATGTTTCAATTCTTGAATCAAGAAGCAAATAATAGATACTAAAACTAGATAGTGAATAGTCCTCAAAAGTCATAACAGAACAGAACAGTTAATTTTTTTTCGAACCAGAAAAGTCTGAACAGAAAAACAGAGAAATACAAACCAGAAAAATAGAGCATAGATTAGGGCACAAAAACAGAGCAATAAAAAGTGAAAAAAATAGAAAGAAGAAGAGAAAAACAGAGCACAGAAAGAACAGAGCAGAAATTAGGGCACAACCGCACAAGAACAGAGCAATAAAAAGTGAAAAAAAAAATAGAAAAAAGAAGAGAAAAGGAGTCAAACAGGAACTGAAGAAAATCAGAGGAAGAGAAGAGAAGAAGAAGAAGAAGAAGAAGAAGAAGAAGAAGAAGAAGAAGAAGAAGAAGAAGAAGAAGAAGAGAAGGAGAGAAAAAGAAGAGAGAAGAAGAAACTTACAGAGAAGAAGCACTGAAGCAGTCGTTGAAGCAGCGGTCGTTGGAGCAGCAGTCGCTTGGAGAAGAAGTGTTTGTTTGCGTTAAGTTTTTGCAAAGTTTTTTTTAAAAAACCCTAACAGATGCTTAACCTCGCTTAAGCGCGCTTTTTTGCGCTTTTTGGATCGCTGCGCTTCTCGCTTAATAGGGTAAAGCGTGCGCTTTTTTCATGTGAGTCGCTTTTATGGCAGAAAAGCGAACTAGCCTCGCCTCGCATCGCTTCAGCGCTTTAAGCGAGAAGCGCACGCTTTTTACAACACTGGGATCGAGTTACTAAGATCACGCAATCGCTATGCTCTGATACCATATTAATTGAGCTATAGGTTTATTCTAATGAAGCTTTGAAAGAGAGAGAGAATCGCAGAGGATAGTGGAGTGCCAGAAATGATGAAATGAAAAATAATGAGATCACACTCTATTGAACAGGGTAGCTACAATATATATACAGTATAACTGCTTCTAACCAACTAATTAACCCAACCATAATTAACTAATGATTAATCTACACTAGCTCTAGTCAAGACTCAACTCTAGTTCATTTAATTTCAAGTAATCTCATTCTCAACACTAAACCAAAAATAAATAAGCATAAAATGCGCTTGAAGTGTGTGTACCGTCCCTATTTGGCTGAATCAAGATGCTGCAAAATAACTTACTTTGTAAAGGAAAAAAAACCAAAAAGTAAAAAATGCCGCTAACCTTCATATTATCTCTCTCTAAAAGAAAATCGTCTTCGATAAGATTAAAGTAATAAAATCTGAGATAAATCATGGACTAAATGAATTTGTTTAAGCATAACTTTTGTCACAACCGTGTGTATATTCGTTATAATTGATTTGATCTAAGTCCGACAATCAGAAGGTAATGAAGATTAAATTATTGAAGGAGGCAATAAATAAGAACACTATAATTGAGAAAATTAGTTTAGGGAAAAGAGCTAAGAACAATACAAGTTATCAACAAGTTGGCAAATTTTGTAGCCTTCTAACAAAATTTATTGCTTCCCCTTAATTTATTGGGGAAACTTTGTCTCTCTCAAATGAATATTTCAAGTATTGGTCATATACTTTCAAAGTAAGAAAATTATCAAAATAGTTTCTCTTTTTTTTTTTTCAATCTTCACGTAATATAATTTATGTTTTATTAGCTTCTTTCTTGGAAGATAAGTCATACATATTCAACAACAAATGAAATAATTTGAAGCATGCCTCTGAGCAATCAAAAGGTCCAAATACCACTAAACAATTATAAGGTAAAAATTGCACGGGGCGCCCTATTTGGTCGCCCCCATTTAACCTATACCCATTTTTTTTTAAAACTTTTAACTTGTACCCACTTTTTAAACAACTTCAGCACCCTTTCTCCTCCTCCTTCTCCTCCTCAAAGTTATTTCCGCCTCTTCTTTCTCAAACTTCTCCTTCTCCCTTTTCTGCAAGAAATCTGTTATGGCTATGTATATAACATGTATTCACACAACGTCTTCAATAAATTAATAATCATTTTTAGAAAGAAAAGTCTGAGATTGTACAGTGTGGTGGAGCTACTGAATCTTTTGAATATGTCATCTTAGGGATCATGACTGATCTTGGTAGTCTGAGTCTTTGTTGTTTTCATTTCAAAGTGGAATGCTTTTTCTGTGTTGCTTCTCTTTTACTGCATTACACGCTATTACCCTTAATCGTTGTCATTCTCTTAATTTAAAGCTGTAACTGAACCTATAAACCAAACTTCGACTCCAACATATCATAAAGATAATACTTTGATCCTCATAAGGATTTCCTAATTGTTTTGTATTTTTGAATATCAGTTGCTTAGCAATAAAAATGGCTGAGCAAAGCTGAGTGTGAGTTAGACGAAATGAGGTTGATGCATTTAAACTGGCGAACAAAAACTTCAGCTCTAGAGCTGAAGCTTACAAACAAAAACTTCAGCTCTAGAGCTGAAGTTCGACAGTTACAAAAAAAAACTTCAGCTCTAGAGCTGAAGCTTACAAACAAAAACCAGTTACAAACAAAAACTTCAGCTTTAGAGCTGAAGTTCGACAGTTAAAAACAAAAACTTCAGCTCTAGAGCTGAAGCTTACAAACAAAAACTTCAGCTCTAGAGCTGAAGTTTGCCAGTTGCAAACAAAAACTTCGACAGTTACAAAACAAAAACTTCAGCTCTAGAGCTGAACTTCAGGCCCGGCTACTAGAATGCTGAAGTTTTGCGTGATTGCCTTTGCTACTTCAGCCCCGTATGCTGAAGTTATGCGAAAAAGCGGGTATGCTTGCAATTTTTTTTTGCAAAGCGGGCACAAATTAAAACGTGACACAAAAAGCAGGTATAAATGCAAATGCCCTAATTATAAGCGTTCAAATATACCTGATGTGGCTTTTCACTGTTAGTGCGAGCGGCTTATTTAAACTTTTATTTAAGATAATAATAAAAACATCCATGAGCTGATAGGTTAACGAAGAGCATATATCTATATTATTATAAAAGCATGAATACAATATCAGTTTACCAAAATAACCCTAAAATATAGCTATAGTATTGGATATAATTGTAATATTAAAAGAAGAGAGAANTTACACAACCTAACGGTATACGAACCTAGTAAAGTTTTATAAAGATCTTTATGAATTCTATTGACAATTAACAACAAAGAAATAACACTCTTGTGTATGCTTCTATTCGAACTGAATTTATTATGAATACATGGCTATTGATCTAATTTTATGATTTGAAAGATAAAATATTTTAAAAAATAGTTCAATACTCCTATTAGATAATATGGTAATTAGATAATATTAGATAAAAATTGGTAATTATATTAGATAATATTAACATAACTAAAATACCATGTTTTTAGACTACATGACCTTCTATTAATTTTTTTAATATTTGATATTTAAAAATTAAATTTGTCTATTAACTTCTTATTAAAAATATGTAGGTAAGTTTAATAAAATCAATTTCATAAAAATCCTCCATATTGACAGTACATTACCACTCCATAATATCCAATACTAAGAGAAATAAAAGTAATATTAAATGGACTGCATAAGCCGTTGAAATTGAGAAAAAATATCCCCATAGTATATTTTTATATTATATTAGAACTGTTTTCCTACTCAAATAATATATCTTTAATCAATTATTTAAAAATATACCCAATTATTAAACAACAACTAAGAAAATATTTAAAAATATAAATGTGTGAGAAATAGAAAGAAAAATGGTTGGTAAGAGGCAATACCACTAATGATTCTGCAAACGTAAAGATCTAAACGTGAAATATAAGATCGATCTTTTTACTCTTTGAAAAGAAAATTTATGGTGGATAAAATTATAATTAAGATTAAATCTTCAAAACATGAGATGAACTAATAATAAGAATCTGAATCAACATATAATAAACTATTTTTTTTTGTAAAGACCAAATAATTAAATCAAACAACCATACAAGTGTATGTTGAAGCACAATCAAAGCTAAATCATGAACAAGAACAAGCTTTCAAGACTATATTATAAAGAGTCGGCTTTTATACGGGATTATCCTTTGTAGATGCCTCTGGCTGAATTGAAAATATTTCTATGTCATGCATTACTTGCACATGTCAAATCAAGAGGCATGATACTGTTAGCAATAATAACAAATGGTGTACCGACAACGATTTTATTATGAGGCCACTCACTTTAGATGTGATATACCTTTTCAAACAACTGAAATAACCATCACAAATACGTCAAAGCAGAGCAACAATGCTAAATCTATAAGGAAAACAAAATTGATAATATGTGATGAAGCGCTTATGGCTAAGTGTTAAATGACGAAACAATTGCCCCTAGAGATATATTGAATACCAGTAAGCCATTTGGTAAAAAAACTAATGGCTTGGAAGGTGATTTCTGTCATATACTATCAATAGTTACAAAATCGACGAAATCAAAGACTGTAAAAAATAGCTTTTTTAAAATTATATTTATGGCCTCAAATAAAAAAGATTTAACTGACAAGGATAATTTTCGGTATATTTATATTTTGCAATTATAATAAATAAAGCAAAAGGATAAACTTTCTAAATATTAGACTATATTTATCACAATATGTTTTCTTGCACGAACAGCTATATGTTGCACTTTCAAGAGGAACGAATATCAATACCAACAACAAGAGTTCTGGTTATGGCAGAGCAACCAAAACATTAGAAGGAAATATACACAAAAAACCATCAACAAAGAAATGTTTGGTAAGATACCACCAAATTAAATACTTTTAAACTATAATACGTAATTATCTAACTAACATGATTAAATTGATCATTTGTGTAAGTTCTGATGATGTCCTTTTATTTGGAATTCACATATCATGGTAATGTAATAATATTTTTCGGCTTTTAAATAATTAAAATGGTTAAACCATCACGTGCAATTATTAACGTACAATGCACGTTCATAGATACTAGTATATATATATAAGCCAAATTCAATTCAATAGGTCACGAGTATTTTTGTTCCTTACCGTTTTTTAAAATGATCCTCCCAGACCCAACTTGTCCAAGTCCAAACAAGTTAAGCATGACCCTTTATTTTTTAGCTTGTTACTTACGTTTTACCCTGTCCACTGACGGAAACAACAAAAACAATTTCATTTTCAATAATTAAGTACTACCTCCGATGTGTATTATTTACTTTTTAAAAATTATTGTACAACCTATAAAAAAAGATATTTAATAATGTTTAGTATAATATATTTTGAAATTACCAGTTATTTCTCCTTAAACATCTTCATTAATACTCTAATAATTGAAATATAAAAACAACAAATATTTTGACATAAAATTCACTTGGTCAAAACGATCAATATCTGGAATTGGAGATATACTAAGAAACGTTAGGTGATGGCCACTTCTCTAACTTTAAAAAATTTGATGAATTTCTTGGCAAAGACGCCTCTGTATTAGATTGAGTCACGCCAGATTCAAAATGACATTAGTCCTTATTTGATCCGTTACCATAAGTAAATTAAGGAAACGAATACTTACTCGTGGTTTTCCTTTTACAAGTTTCTGCTTCATCAATCTTGTAAACCGACAGCGTTCTTTCCTAAGTATCTGACGGACATTAAGTTTGTTTAAAACAAGCCAAATTCCATTTATTTAATCAATGTCAAACTCGATAATTTTAAACTTGTTCAGAGTTGGGGTTTGATATAATTGCTTGGTAATCACATCACATTCAAGTAATATAAGAAAATAGAAAGAATACAGGTTGATTTCTACCTCTATATGGCATGTCTAGATAGTTCAATACAAAACTCTCTTTTCACAAAATATGGGATTATGCACGCAGGCTGGAAAAGGAAAAGAAAAAGTGCAGATTCTTTAAGCATGAAGAATGATATTTCACAAACTTGTAATTTGATTATTCCAATCAACTTGCCCAGGATCATGTTTAGTGATACAGAAATGGCCTGCTAAAAAACATTATTACGTGGTTTGTCCACATCTCAATTATAAGTCGTTCAACAATTCATTCAAAACTGGTTGCCACATTAAATGTGAATATCATTCTTTATATGCATCTAAATTGTTTTTTATCCTCCAACAAAACTAGATATATAAAGTTGCAACATCTAACATGAATCTAACTTTGAACATTTTAACATAATATCTCTTTAGCCACACGTCACGTCTCTACCAGAGCCAGAAATCCTAACGAGGGGATTCAAAAACTAAAGAATGCAACACCTAGGATTCAAACTTAGCACCCTATTTATGCAGTGACGAAAGAAATTCAATTGAACCCCATTATTGAAGTTAGCTCTGCCATGGAAGGGTTGAAGTTAGCTCTACCAGGGAAGGGTGGCTATGTCACTGAAATGCCTGTCATCCCTATTAGTTCTTACGACAAATATCTGCTATGCATATTTATTGAACAACTCCTCATATGTATTACAGGGGCTTTATCAAGATATTCTCATCCCTCATTGTGAATGTTCACGTACAAAAACTTCAAGTAATACTCCAAAGTATCGTGCAAGCTTGCCTTGCAGGAGATATCTAATTTTAAATGATAAAAATGCTATTCCATTAAAAAACAAATGGTGCAAAGGCTATCATGACTGCACAAGATAAGTATAGTTCGTAAGCAAGAAGACATTTCAACTTCTTATTGTTACGTCTAATTAACACCAAATCATTACACAAGTTAAATGCACTTCGACAGCAATTCAAGAAATGGCTACTCTAAAGAAAGAACGTTAGGGCACACCATACAGCATCACTCCAGAATATCATCAAAGGGAAAAAAAAATCTTAGCGCTAAATATTTGACACAATTCACAGCAGAAAGCAAGCTTCAAAATGACTCATACAAAATGATTACAATATTTGTTGTTTTCAAAGTTAAAATTAAAGCACTGACGGAAAAATTTGATAGTCTACTCTTTGATTTGGCATAAGCAAGTTCATGCAAGCTTAAGCAGGAAGTGACAGGAATATTGTATTCGGAAAGAATCAAATTGATTGAGAAATAGAAAGGATGATGAGTTCCTCAACTACTGAGACCTTCCAGGGGCTTATCAGTGCTGCTGACATATTATCTTGGACAGTACAGAACAAAGGATCTTTTCTGTGAAATCTTGCTACAAATTCACGATAGCAGGTGAGAGTCAGAAGTCATCCTAGCAATGGAACCAAATTTGGAAAACAAGAGCACCATATCAAGGGACTTGTTTTTCTTGGTTAGTTGCCTATGCAACTAGTTTGACACTGGAAAATCCACAACAGGGAGCAGACTTGCAAATGTGCAATAGATGCTACCTATGTAGGAAAGAAGCTGGAAGGCAACAGCCATCCTCTTTTCCAGTTGGCATTGTAACAAAACATCGCAGCTATATCATTTTTGTTTGAGCACTCTGGGTCTGAGATAGGTCAGGACTCAGGCCAAGAACTACCCAAGAATACAGATGCTGGTGCAAGAAAGGTCTTAGTGAGGGTCTTAGCAGCATATGGAACACCATATCAGCTTTGTATTTGGTGGACACGTTGGAGGGAAAGGAATCAAAGTTGTTTTGGAGGCTAAGCAGACTCCAATTCGATGGTCAAGTTTAACTGTATATTATTAGCTTACTTATGATGTTATGTAGAGTATGTAGATGAGCCTGAAACATTATATACTTAACAAGTTCTTAACGGAATTAAATGGACTATGTTTTTTTTCTCTTTGATGTATATATCATAGGACCAACTTGGTTCTGAAGCATTAATAAAATTATCCTGTTTAGTGGATTAAAAGAAGGTTCATGCCGATTGCAGGCTTAAGAAGCCGGGAGCAGCTTGATTTTTCTATAGTATCAAAGTTATTCTGACTTGTGTAGCATTTCACTATCGTAAGAACAAGATGTGTTCCACTGTTTCTTCTCCTCCTTTTACCATTGTGTTAAACTTAAAGCCATGTGCTCCTCTTTTTTTTACTCATATTCCACTTATATGAAACATAACAATCCTTCTATCTCAAGTTAACTAGTATGTTACTTCCTCTAATATCTATTGCCCAAAACAGTCCACCTTTCACAAAAAGTAACTTTAGTCCTGAATTTTAATGCTATAAAAGATTAAAAAGTATTAGAAAATACCAATCTATATACTTAGTATAAGATCAAATTCATCAAAGTTAACCTTTTTTTCATGTTTATACATTTCCGATTACATACTATTGAACTTCCACCTTACCACGATACTTGTCTCCAGTCAAGTTACGATACTTAACATGGAGCGAAGGGAACATCGATTATTCATACTGTAGAGTAGTCAAGGCCAAGGTAAGCATAATTATAAGCTGATTTAACTAAAGGACATCCTGCGCTAATTTACAAGGCAATATAATTTGTAGGAGGAAAAGAAGGGCACAAAAGTAGACCGAATCACTCAGAATATCTAAGTGCATAAAACCTCAATAGCTACCTCTGAAAAGTAACAAATTTCAGGTACGAAAAGATAAAAAGGTCAACAAAATTACCATACAAAGTTACATACAAGGCACCCATTCCTCATTGAGAAGGGTAAATACATGGTTCAGCCTTCCGCATAGGTTAATAGATTACGAACAACAGAAAGTGCATTATACAAAAAACATACACTACTAGATATATTATTCAGTTTTTATTTTTAACATGGCCTGAACCATCCTCTACAACCACATTGACCTTTTCATACCTGAAATCTCCAGGATGCACTGAGCTCTTTGCTGGGATCACTACCTCCGAATTATTGCCAACTATCACCCACAAAAACAATCCAATAAAGGCAGCCAATGCTATACACCCTGTCGCAAAAATAAACCCAGAGAGAAACGCCAAAAGATGAAACCTTTTTTTGTCTGCAATCTTTTCCAGACTTTGTTCGTTCGCATTTTTGCGTGGATCCGCAGGTTGTGAATGCAGCCACTTTGGAACACTTCGAACTCTGAACTTCCATGAATAGACACTAGTAACTTGGAATGAACTTCCAGTAGAAGAACTTAATCCCACCAATACTTCTTCGCCTTTCCACATATTACCCAAATCAACCTGATACACTAACAAGGGATCGTACGGCCTAGGAATACCAAATTCACTTAGTCTTACCTCTAGCCTTTTCGAAGTGCATTCATAATCGACCCAAGAATGCAGCTTTTTGCCACTATTCAACACCAAGTTGATGAACGAAACGTTGGTTGATTTTGCAGAAACAAGACTGCCCACATTCACACCCACATGATTGGCACTTTTATCCCCCACATTTTCGTTCAACAAAGTATCAAACTCAACCCCAAAAAACCGCCTTTCATTAGAAAGCCCGAACATTTTCTTGGAAAACTTGGAGGGGAAATCAGTAGGAACAATAACGAACGAAAGACCATCACCATTGTGGGGTGAGATAGAGAATGAGAAGTCAGTGGAAAACGAATTGGAGTCAAGAAACTTGAAGGGTATTCTCTGGAAGACGAATCCGGAACTCAGAGAAGACTTTGATGAGTCGGTTAGTTGCACAAAGGAGCCATCTTTAGTGATTTTAGCATCGCCAATAAGGCCAAGATTGGGATCAAAGTGGGAACTCAGACCAATTGAGAAGGAGAAAATGGAGACCGGGAGCAAAGTCAAGAGAAGAAGAAGGTAGATAGGAACATTAAAGAGCATCATGCCGCTGGGAATGCGCAATGTGGGCATCATTCATGCGCTGACAACGGAAAATCTGAGAGTATTTGGCTACTATTAAGGTTAGGGTTTGGGTTTTGTTGATGCTCTGATGGTTGAGTTCTTGGAGTAAAGTGGAAGGTAAAGTAGGAATGTCTCTTGGTACTGGAACAGTCAACACTTCGTACTTTGTGGTCAACAAATAGATGGCTGTGTTATGTGGGGCAACGAGGTGCTTTTGGGGTAGTTGCTGTTTATAAGATGTTGGATCCATTGAAATTTTTTCCTTTTTTTCAAATAAAAAAAATCAAAAATGTATTTGTACATTAAATCTTGCAAATTTTTGATTTTTTTTTGAAAATGAGTTTTTAAAAAAGATAGCTTTTTCAAAATTTTCAGAAAAACTTATTTCCCAATCACAAAACTGCAACATTTTTTCAACTGAAATACATGTCCAAACATAGTTTCAAATTTCAAATACTACTCCTACTTTTTAACTTAACTCCAAATATTACTATTTTCAAAATTATAATTTTTATGTCCAAACGCTTACTTAGTCGAGGTTTGTTTTTTATTGTTGTTGTCTATAAAAGCAGTATTATCACTTTTAGCCCACGCCAGAAACTATTTACATCTGGCAGCCGAAAAGTATATAAAATTTGTATATAATATATAAAATTTATTTATATACAAAAATATACAAATTTTTATATATTTTTCAGCTATTATTTTACAGCGGTATACAATGTCATTTTTCCTCCATAAAATGTTGGACTTGTCAAGCCCAACTTCACATTTGGGCCTGAGAAAGTACCCAGTCACGGTAAAGAGGGGCATAATTTGACAAAATTAAAAGAAAAATTAAACCAATTAGCCTTCCATCTTGTAACGACCCGACCGGTCGTATTGTTTTCTAGAACCCCGTTCCCCTAAATAAGACTCCCCGTATGTACTTTTACTGTTTTATGACTTGCGAGGATGGTTAGTTCGAGATTTGGAAGGGTTCGGGTTGAAATCGGAACACTTGGTTCCTTAAGGTTTGCAAAAAGGGTTAAGTATGACTTTGGTCAACGTTTCGAGTAAACGACCTCGGACTCGAGATTTGATGCCTCCCATAGGTTCGTATGATTATTTCGGACTTGGGCGTATGTTCAGATCGGATTTTGTATGACCCAGGAACGTTTCAGTGCCTAATATTGAAAGTTGGTATTTTGGGGTAAATTTCTTAAGTTTGAGTCGTAGAGGATTTTTGTGTTATCGACGTTCGTTTGGGATTCTGATCCTGGGAAAAGCGCCGTGATTCTGGACTTAGGAGCGCAACCGGATGTGGATTTGGTGGTCCGTAGGTTCTTTCAGAGTCATTTGGCGAAAGTTGGAAATTTGAAGGTTTTTGAGAAGTTTGATCGGGAGTGGACTTTTTGATATCGGGTTAGGATTCTGATTCCAGAAGTTGGAGTAGGTCTGCAATGTCATTAAAGACTTGCACACAAAATTTAGAGTTATTTCGGGTAGTTTAAGTACGTTTCGGCGCATTGGGAGTAAGTTAGAAGAACTTGAAGTTCTTATTTTTAATTCAATTGGTTTGGGGTGTGATTCTTAGTTTTAATGTTTTTTTTTGCGTTCCAAGAGATCAAGAGAGTCTGTTTTATGATTTCAAACTTGTTGGGTATGTCCGGGCGGGGCCCCTCAGTGTTAACCAGACTAGGCTCGAACCAAGATTTGAACTTGGGAGCAACAACTGAAGCTCCTAGCTTCTGGTGCAACGCACCTGCGCTTGGCCAGCCGCAGGTACGTTTCATGAGCTGCAGAAGCGGACCAGCAAAGGGGAGGCCAGTGACCGCAGAAGTGGGCTGCACCTTCGAAGGCGCAAGTGCGAAGGCAGCCATCGCAGAAGCGACTCAAGCCGCAGAAGCAGGACCGAAAAATGGCCAAGGCACCGTAGGTGCGAAAATTGCTGAAGGCAGTGGGTTGTTCTAAGTCGGGGTTTGAGCATTTTTGCTCATTTCATACACTTCTTGGGGGCGATTTTGGAGCTGTTTAGAGAGGGATTTTCCTCAATCAATTGAGATAAGTAATTTCTACCTAATCTGAATTAAATACATAGTTTATGGGTAGATTATAATATGTAAATTGGTAGAAATTTTGAGTTAGATATAAAAACCTAGGGTTTTGATAAAAATAAATTTAACCATGAATTTGGTATGGAATCGAGTGAAAGTTATATATTTGAGTTCGTGAGGCCATGGGTAACAACTCTCTTTGAAATTTTTTGAAATCCGGGCATGTGGGCCCGGGGATGCACTTTAGGAACTCTTCAATTGGGATTGTGTAATCGCTTTAATAGTTAGGATATGAACTTTTAAACATGTATTGACTATTTTATATAACATTTGACTAGTTTTGAGTCGCTTGGCACCAAATTGAGGGTTTAAAGCACAATTTTGGACCGGAAAGTAAGCGTTGAGACGAGGTAAGTCTCTTTTCTAGCCTTGTAAGAGGGAATTAACCCCATAGGTGAATTGAATTAATGTGTGCTTCTATTTGTGGGGACTACGTACGCACGAGGTGACGAGAGTCCGTACGTAGCTACTAATTATGCTTATGTCTGAGTATAGTCTTAGGCTTACACCATGCCTTGTTGGCATCGTTATTTGATTATGCTTATTAATCGCATTGAATAAGAGCTGAGATTGAGGATTTCAAGATTTAAAGTTCCAAGTTTAGATTTCTTATTTTTTGAAGGGATTGAAGAAATATTATGATAATTGTTGAGAAATCTATGTTCACTCGCGTCGCAAGTATTTTTCCGCGAGCGAAGTAAATTCCAGTATTCTCATGGAGCGGGCCGTTTGCCTCATAAGGTTAATAGATGCATCTATGATTCGTGCCGTTCGATCCTCGACAGTGCAAATTTTATATATTTGTATTGTGGATCGGGTCGTACGACCTCGGCATAATTCGTGCGTAATAATACTTGGAGCCCAATTATATTTGATATTGTTTCACCGCCTTGAGAGGTTAAATTTTTAAATGATGGAAATTTAATTGAACATTATTATCAGTAAAGAATGATTTGTTTATTTCTTGTTATTGAGTTTTATAGTTTCATTATATAGCCCATGTCTATTTAGAATTTCTATTATATTATTGTTTGCCGATAGTAAGTGTCGAAGTCGACCCCTCGTCACTACTTCTTCGAGGTTAGACTAGATACTTACTGGGTACATGGTGTTTGTGTACTCACGCTACACTTCTGCACTAAATGTGCAGGATTTGAGGCAGGTGAATCTGGATATCAGTCCGACGCGCATCTTTGAATCCACGAGACTTTACGGAGATCAAGAGCTTCTTGGGGTTAGCAGGTTATTATCGATAATTTGTGGAGGGATTCTCATCTATTGCATCACCTTTGACTACATCGACCCAGAAGGGTGCTCTGTTCCGTTGGTCCTACGAATGTGAGGCGAGCTTTCAAAAGCTCAAGACATCCTTGACTACGACACCAGTTTTAGTGTTGCCTTCCAATTCGGGGATGTACACTGTGTATTGACGCTTCACGTATTGTCTTGGGTTATGTACTGATGCAGGAGGGGCGAGTTATTGCATATTCTTCACGTCAGTTGAAGATCCATGAGAAGAATTACCCTGTGCCCGATCTAGAGATAGTTGCCGTTTTTCATGCTCTTAAGATCTGGAGGCATTATCTTTATGAGGTGTCTTGTGAGGTTTACACTGATCATCGTAGCTTGCAGCATTTGTTCAGCCAAAGGGATCTCAATTTGAGGCAGGGCAGGTGGCTTAAGTTACTAAATGACTATCATATCACCATCCATTATCATCCGGGCTAGGTGAATGTAGTTGCGAATGTCTTGAGCAGAAAGGTGGAGAGTATGGATAGCTTAGCATTCATTTCAGCAGAGGAGAGGCCAATAGCTTTGGAAATTCAGTCCTTGGCTAATAGACTTGTGAGGTTAGATATTTCAGAGCCGAGCCGAGTTCTTGCATGCGCCATTACCCAGTCATCATTATTGTAGCAGATCAAGGCTTCACAGTTTGATGATCCGCACTTGTTGGTTCTTAGAGAGACGGTACTATAGGGTGGTGCCAAGGAGGTTACTGTCGACGATGATGGTGTTCTGAGACTCCAAGGTCGTCTATGTGTCACTAATGTTGATAGGTTGAGGGCACAAAGCTCTCGGTATTCTATTCATCCAGGAGCTATGAAGATGTATCGCAACCTGAGGCAGCATTATTGGTGGCGGCGGATGAAGAAGGACATAGTTGAGTATGTTTCAAGGTGTCTAAATTGCCAGCAGGTTAAGTATGAACACTAGAGGCCAGATGGCCTACTCCAGCAGATGACTATACCTGAGTGGAAGTGGGAGCGCATTGCTATGGACTTCATAGTTGGGTTGCCGCGAACCTTGCAGAAGTTTGATGCAGTTTGGGTCATTGTCGATAGGTTGACCAAGTCGGCACACTTCATTCTGGTTGTGACCACGTATACTTCAGAGTGGTTGGCCCAGATTTATATTCAAGAGATAGTTCGATTGCATAGTGCGCTTGTTTCCGTCATATCAGATAGAGGCCCTCAATTTACTTCACATTTTTGGAGAGAAGTACAGGGTAAGTTGGGAACCTGTGTAGAGCTCAACACACCCTTTCATCCACAGACCGACGGATAGTCGGAGCGGATAGTTCAGATCTTGGAGGACATGCTCAGAGCATGTGTGATTGACTTTGGAGGGCAGTGGGATCGATTCTTGCCTTTGGGCGAGTTTTCTTACAACAATAGTAATCAGTCTAGCATCGAGATGGCTCCATTTGAGGCTTTGTATGGTCGGCGATATCGTTCTCCCATCAGATGGTTTGAGCCCGACGAGGCTAAGTTATATGGTAATGATTTGGTGAACGATGCCTTGGAAAAGGTAAAGTTGATTCAGGAGTGACTTCGCACAGCACAGTCCAGACAGAAGAGTTATGCGGATAAGAAGGCACGTGATTTATCATTTATGGTGGGCGAGAAGGTTCGCTTGAAAGTCAATGAGCTTTCTTTGCCTCCCCGTCTATCGGGAGTTCATATGGTTTTCCACGTGTCTATGCTTTGGAGGTATCATGCCGACTTGTCGCATGTGTTGGACTTCAGCACGGTTCAGCTAGATAAGAGCCTGGGTTATGAGGAGGAGCCAATTGCCATTGTTGATAGGCAGGTTCACCAGTTGAGGTCCACTAATATTTCTATGGTAAAAGTTCAGTAGAGGGGCCAACTAGTCAGGGAGGCGACTTGGGAGACGAAAGAGGACATGCCCAGCAGATATCCACACTTATTCAGCACTCCAGGTATGATTCTACACCCGTTCGAGGACGAACATGTCTTTATGAGGTGGAGAATGTATCGACCCAATCGGTCTTTTTGCTTTCTAGAACCCCGTTCCCCTAAATAAGACTCCCCCTATGTGCTTTTACTATTTTATGATTTGGGGGGATGGTTAGTTCGGGATTTGGAAGGGTTCGGGTTGAAACCGGAACACTTGGTTCCTTAAGGTTGGCAAAAAGGGCTAAGTTTGACTTTGGTAAACTTTTTGAGTAAACAACCTCGGAATCAGGATAGGTTCCAATAGGTTCGTATGATGATTTCGGACTTCGACGTATGTTCAGATCAGATTTTGGATGACCCGAGAACGTTTCGGTGCCTAATATTGAAAGTTGGTATTTTAGGGTAAATTTATTAAGTTTGAGTCGTAGAGTCATTTTGTGTTATCGACATCCATTTAAGATTCTGAGCATGCAAATAGCTCCGTATGATGATTTTGGACTTAGGAGTGCGACCAGATATGGACTTGGAGGTCTGTAGGTCATTTCAGGGTCATTCGGCGAAAGTTGGAAATTTGAAGGTTTTTGAGAAGTTTGACCGGGAGTGGACTTTTCGATATCGGGTTCGGATTCCGACTTTGGAAGTTGGACTAGGTTCGTAATGTCATTTAAGACTTGCACGCAAAATTTGGAATCATTCCGAGTAGTTTAAGTACGTTTCGGCGCATTGGGAGTAAGTTAGAAGAACTTGAAGTTCATATTTTTGATTCAATTGGTTTGGGGGTGTGATTCTTAGTTTTAATGTTTTTTTGTGTGTTTTCGAGAGTTCGAGCAAGTCCGTTTTATGATTCCAAACTTGTTGGTATATTTGGGCGGGGCCTAGGGTCCCCGAGTGTTAACCGGACTAGGCACGGACAAAGATTTGAACTTGGGAGCATCAACTAAAGCTCCCAGCTTCTGGTTAAAACGCACCTGCGCTTGGCCAGCCGCAGGTGCGAGTCCTGAGCTGCAGAAGCGGACCAGCAAAGCGGAGGCCAATGACCAAAGAAGCAGGCCAGAGACCGCATCTCCGAAGGCGCATGTGCGAAGGGTGCCATCACCGAAGCGGCTCAAGCCGCAGAAGCGGCACACACGCTACAGAAGTGGCCAAGGCATCGCAGGTGCGAAAATCACTGAAGGCAGTAGGTTGTTTTAAGTCAGTGTTTGAGCATTTTTGCTCATTTATTACACTTCTTGAGGGAGATTTTGGAGCTGGTTAGAGAGGGATTTTCATCAACCCATTGTAATAAGTAATTTCTACCAAATGTGAGTTAAATACATAGTTTATGAGTAGATTATAACATGTAAATTGGTAGAAATTGTGGGTTAGATATAAAAACCTAGGGTTTTGACAAAAATGGAATTTAACCAAGAATTTTGTTGTGGAATCAAGTGAAAGTTATATATTTGAGTTCGTGAGGCTATGGATAACAACTTTCTTCGAAAATTTTCGAAATTCGGGCACGTAGCCGGGGATGAATTTTAGAAACTCTTCAATTGGGATTGGGTAATCGATTTAATAGTTAGGATATGAACTTTTGAACATTTATTGACTATTTTATATGACATTTGACTAGTTTCGTGTCGTTTGGCACCAAATTGAGGGGTTAAAGCACAATTTTGGACCGAAAAGTAAGCGTTGAGACGAGGTAAGTGTCTTTTCTAACCTTGTAAGAGGGAATTAACCCCATAGGTGAATTCAATTAATGTGTGCTTCTATTTGTGTGAGCTACGTACGCACGAGGCGACGAGAGTCCGTACGTAGCTACTAATTATGGTTATGTCTGGGTAGTCTTAGGTTTACACCATGCCTTGTTGACATCGTTATTTGATTATGCTTATTTATCTCATTGAATAATATCTGAGACTGAGGATTTCAAGATTCAAAGTTCCAAGTTTATATTTCTTATTTTTGGAAAGAATTGAATAGATATTATGATAATTGTTGAGAAATCTTTGTTCGCTCGCAGCGCAAGTATCTTTTCGCGAGCGAAGTAAATCCTATTATTTTCATAGGAGCGGGCCGTTTGACTCGGCAGGTTAATAGATGCATCTATTGTTCGTGCCATTCGACCCCCGGCAGTGTGCAATTTATATATTTGTATTTTGGTTAGGCCCGTACGACTTCGACATATTTCGTGCGTAATAATCTTGATATTGTTTCATCGGCTTGAGAGATTAAATTGTTAAATGATGGAAATTTACTTGGAAATTATTATCAGTGAAGAATGGTTTGTTTATTTTATGTTATTGAATTTTACAGTTTCGTTATATAGCCCATGTCTATATAGAATTTCTATGATTTTTTTGTTTGCCCATAGTAAGTGTGGGAGTCAACCCCTCGTCACTACTTCTTCGAGGTTAGACTAGATACTTACTGGGTACATGCTGTTTATGTACTCACGCTACACTGCTGCACTAAATGTGCAAGATCTGAGGCAGGTGCATCTGGATATCAGTCCGGCGCGCATCTTTGAATCCACGAGACTTTATGGTGAGCTACCTTCCGAGCCTGTTCTGCAGCAGCCGAAGTCTTTATTTTGCTTTTATTTTCTATCTAGTTCACTTCAGACAGTAGTATAGTATTCTTTTGTATATTCTACTAGTAGCTCATACACTTGTGACACCAAGTCTTGGAAATTAAGCTAGTAAGTACATGATGATTTTTGGGTATTTATTTATCTCACTTTCTCTTAAAAATTATTTATCTCTCATTTTCTTAAATTTTCAGTTCTTACCTATGCACTAACCAAAAATAAGCTATTTCTAAATTGTTAAAAGAAACAATCATACGGTTAGTTCATTGTTGGATTGCCTAGCGGTAACGTTGGGCGCCATTACGACCTATAGGAGAAATTGGGTCGTGAAAATATGGTATCAGAGCACTAGGTTCATGTAGGTTTCACAAGTTATGAGCAGGCCTAGTAGAGTCTTGCGGATCGGTGCGGAGACGTCTGTACTTATCTTGGAGAGGCTATAGAGTGTTTGGAAACTACTCTTTCTTCAATTCCTATCATGCCGTTGATGTTATACTAAGTATCTTTCTATTATTTACTCACAGATGGTGAGAACGCGCACGACAGATGTTCCAGACGTGGGAGGAGCTGCTCCCCTTGTTTCTAGAGGCCGATGTAGAGGTCGGGGGAGGGCACCAGCCCAAGGTAGGGGACGAGGATGTCCCAAAGCTGCTCTAGCTATGCCACCAGCCGTTCTAGTAGAGGGTCCAATTATTGAGAAGCAGAAAAGGTGCCTGCAGCAGAGCCAGCCCCGGTGGATTTCATGTCAGCATCGGGCTTTCAGGAGGTCATGGGTCGTATGCTATAGTTCATGGATACTATGAATCAGGCTGGTTTATTTCCAGTAGACCCAACCATATCTCAGGCTGGAGGGGGAGCACAGATCCCTAATGCTTAGGCTCCTAGGCATGCAACTGATGTATATCAGACCTCAGGTAGACTACCCGTGGGCGGAGCCTAGCCAGTGGTAGTAGTCGTACCTGAGCCCAGACCAGCTGTGGTCGGCAAGCCGCATACAATTGTACAGATGGACTAGGCTACACTCTCTTGTCTTCGGAGGTGAGTGACACGAGGATCCGCAGTTCTTTATTGATCGGTGCAAGGACAGACTGCACAACATGAGTACATTAGAGTCCCACGGGGTGGATTTGACTACTTTTTAGTTGGAGGGCAGGGCCTTTAGATGGTGCCAATCTTATCTTCTAGGCAGGCCAGCAGGTTCTTCTTCCATGACATGGGACTAGTTCACACGTACCTTTCTGGATAGGTATATTCCACCCTCTCAGAGGAAGAGTTGCGGTTTCAGTTTGAGTAGCTCCAGTAGGGTCAGATGTGAGTGACCGACTAGGAGGCGAGGTTCTCTGGGTTATCTCGCCATGCACTTATGATAATTCCTACTGACGCAGAGAGAGTATAGAGGTTTTTTGTTGGGTTGCACTCAGGTATTCAGGCCACTATGGCCCGAGAGGTTGAGCTGGGGACACTTTACGAGATAGTTGTAGAGATGGCTTAGAGGATTAAGGGTGTTTGTTAGCGAGGCCAAGAGCAGATGCGCGGGACAAGAGGTTTTGTTATTATGGAGGGTTCAATGGTGCTCCTTCTGGGGGCAAAGGTCAGACTGGGAGAGGTTAGTCTAACAGGCCCACATATCCAGCACCACCGCCTCCTCGGGGGTGCTCCAGCACGACCCTATTTTAGCGCCATGCCAAAGAGTTCTTACCGCCTACCAGCTATTCAGGGTTCTTCTAGTGGGTATTCAGGCCATCAGGGTCAGGCTTCCGGTCAGCAGTCCACCGCTCCGAGGGGTTGTAACGAGTGCGGGGATCCTAGCGACATAGAGAGGTTTTGTCCTAAACTTCAGGACAGCAGGGTCATCAGCCCATGATTATAGCACCAACTGTCCGGCCGCTTAGAGGCAGAGGGCACGAGGGTAGGAGCCATCCTAGTGATGGAGGCCAGGAAGGTGGAGGCCAGCCAGTTATAGGTCAGTCAGGTGGAGGCCAGCCAGCCGCCAGTCCAACTAGGTGCTATGCTTTTTCGGCCAGACCAGATGCAGTGGCCTTAGATACCGTGATCACAGCTATTATTTCTGTCTGTGGTGGGGATGCTTCGGTATTGTTTGATCGAGGGTCTACCTATTCATATGTGTCATCTTTGTTTGCTCATTTCCTGGATGTTGCTCGTAAGTCCTTGGGCACTCCTATTTATGTGTCCACTCCGGTGGATGATTCTGTTATTCTGGATCGGATCTATAGTTACTATGTTGTCACATTCTGTAGTTACGAGACTAGAGCGGATCTTCTGTTGCTTGATATGACCAACTTTGAGGTCATCCTGGGCATGTACTGGTTATCTCCGTACCGCACCATCCTTGATTGCCATGCCAAGACTGTTACCTTGGCGATACCAGAGTTGCCTAGATTGAGTGGAAGGGGTCGTCTGTCAGTGCAGCTAGCCGGGTTGTCTCTTTCCTAAAGGCTCGAAATATGTTCAAGAAGGGCTATTTGGCTTATCTAGCTTATGTTCGGGATACTACTGTAGAGGCTCCAGCCATTGATTCAGTGTACGTAGTCTGGGAGTTCTTCGATGTGTTTCCTTCACATTTTCCAAGCATGCCACCAAATCGTGATATCGTTTTTTATATTGACTTGGTTCCAGGTACCCAGCCTATATTTATCCCACCGTACCGCATGGCTCTAAAAAAGTTGAAGGAACAAATTGAGGAGTTGTTAGCAAAGGGGTTCGTTAGAACAAGTGTGTCACCTTGGGCTGCACCAGTGTTATTTGTGAAGAAGAAAGATGGGACTATGCGGATGTACATTGATTACCGCCAGTTGAACAAAGTTACCATCAAGAACAAGTACCCTTGCCACCTATTGATGATTTGTTTTACCAGTTGCAGGGTGCTAGGATGTTCTCTAAGACCAACTTGAGATTGGGGTACCATCAGTTGATGATTCTAGACTCGGATGTTCCGAAGACTGCCTTTCGGACTAGATATGGCCATTTTGAGTTTCTAGTGATGTCCTTCGGCTTGACTAACACCCCAACGGCGTTTATGGATTTGATGAACATGGTGTTCAGGCCATATATTGATTTGTTTGTCATTGTCTTCATTGATGACATTTTTTCTACTCGCATAGCATGGAGGAGCACGAGCAGTATTTGAGAGTGGTGGTTCAGAACTTGCGAGAACTGAAGCTATATGTGTAAGTTCTCCAAGTGTATGTTTTGGCTAGATTCTGTAGCCTTCTTGGGGCATATTGTATCAGGCGAGGGTATTAAGACTGATCCCAAGAAGATCGAGGTAGGTCAAAGTTGGCCTCGTTCCACCATAGCGACTGAGATCAAGAGCTTCTTGGGGTTAGCAGGTTATTATCGCTGATTTGTGGAGGGCTTCTCATCTATTGCATCACCTTTGACTACATTGACCCAGAAGGGTGGTCTGTTCTGTTGGTCCGACGAATGTGAGGCGAGCTTTCAAAAGCTCAAGACATCTTTGACTACGACACCAGTTTTAGTGTTGCCTTACAATTCGGGGATGTATACTGTGTATTGACTCTTCACGTATTGTCTTGGGTTATGTACTGATGGAGGAGGGGCGAGTTATCACATATGCTTCATGTCAGTTGAAGATCCATGAGAAGAATTACCCTGTGCCCGATCTAGAGTTAGCCGCGATTGTTCATGCTCTTAAGATCTGGAGGCATTATCTTTATGAGGTGTCTTGTGAGGTTTACACTGATCATCGTAGCTTGCAGCATTTGTTCAACCAAAGGGATCTCAATTTGAGGCAGGGCAGGTGGCTTAAGTTTCTAAATGACTATGATATCACCATCCTTTATCATCCGGGCTAGGTGAATGTAGTTGCGAATGTCTTGAGCAGAAAGGTGGAGAGTATGGGTAGCTTGGTATTCATTTCAGCAGAGGGGAGGCCACTAGCTTTGGACATTCAGTCCTTGGCTAACAGACTTGTGAGGTTAGATATTTCAGAGCCGAGCCGAGTTCTTGCATGCGTCATTACCCAATCTTCATTATTGTAGCAGATCAAGGCTTGATAGTTTGATGATCTGCACTTGTTGGTTCTCAGAGAGACGGTACTACACGGTGGTGCCAAGGAGGTTACTATCAGCGATGATGGTGTTTTGTGACTCCAGGGTTGTCTATGTGTCACTAATGTTGATAGGTTGAGGGAACAAAGTTCTCGGTATTCTATTCATCCAGGTGCTATGAAGATATATCGCAACCTGAGGCAGTATTATTGGTGGCGGCGGATGAAGAAGGACATAGTTGAGTATGTTTCAAGGTGTCTAAATTGCCAGCAGGTTAAGTATGAACACTAGAGGCCAGATGGCCTACTCCAGCAGATGACTATACCTGAGTGGAACTGGGAGCACATTACTATGGACTTCACAGTTGGGTTGCCTCGAACCTTGTAGAAGTTTGATGCAGTTTGGGTCATTGTCGACAGGTTGACCAAGTCGGCACACTTCATTCTGGTTGTGACCACGTATACTTCAGAGAGGTTGGCCCAAATTTATATTCAAGAGATAGTTCGGTTGCATGGTGTGCCTGTTTCCATCATATCAGATAGAGTCCCTCAATTTACTTCACATTTTTGGAGAGCAGTACAGAGTAAGTTGGGGACCCGTGTAGAGCTCAGCAGAGCCTTTCATCCACAGACCGACGGACAGTCGGAGCAGACAGTTCAGATCTTGGAGGACATTCTCAGAGCATGTGTGATTGACTTTGGAGGGCAGTGGGATCGGTTCTTGCCTTTGGGAGAGTTTTCTTACAACGATAGTTATCAGTCTAGCATCGAGATGGCTCCATTTGAGGCTTTTTACGGTCGGTGATATCGTTCTCCCATTGGATGGTTTGAGCCCGACGAGGCTAAGTTATATGGTAATGATTTGGTGAACGATGCCTTGGAAAAGATAAAGTTGATTCAGGAGCGACTTCGCATAGCACAGTCCAGACAGAAGAGTTACACGGATCAGAAGGAACGTGGATTTATCATTTATGGTGGGCGAGAAGGTTCTCTTGAAAGTATCACCGATGAAGGGGATCATGAGGTTCGGGAAGAAGGGCAAGTTGAGCCCAAGGTTTATAGGTCCATTTGAGGTGTTGAGATGAGTTGGGGAGGTTGCTTATGAGCTTTCTTTTCCTCCCTGTCTATCGGGAGTTCATCCGGTTTTCCACGTGTCTATGCTCTGGAGGTATCATGCCGACTTCTCGCATGTGCTGGACTTCAGCACTGTTCAGCTAGATAAGAGCCTGGGTTATGAGGAGGAGCCAATTGCCATTGTTGATAGGCAGGTTCGCCAGTTGAGGTCCAAGAATATTTCTGTGGTAAAAGTTTAGTAGAGGGGCCAACTAGACGAGGAGGCAACTTGGGAGGCCAAAGAGGACATGCGCAGCAGACATCCACACTTATTCAGCACTCTAGGTATGATTCTAGACCCGTTCGAGGACGAACATTTCTTTATGAGGTGGAGAATGTATCGACCCAATCAGTCATTTTACTTTCTAGAACCCCGTTGCCCTCAATAAGACTCCCCGTATGTGCTTTTACTATTTTATAATTTACGGGGATGGTTAGTTCGGGATTTTGAAGGGTTTGGGTTAAAATCGGAACGCTTGGTTCCTTAAGGTTGGCAAAAAGGGCTAAGTTTGACTTTGGTCAACATTTTGAGTAAACAACCTCGGAATCAGGATAGGTTCCAATAGGTCGTATGATGATTTTGGACTTGGGCGTATGTTCAGTTAGATTTTGGATGACCCGGGAACGTTTCAGTGCCTAATATTGAAAGTTGGTATTTTAGGGTAAATTTCTTAAGTTTGAGTCGTAGAGTCATTTTGTATTATCGACGTCCATTTATGATTCTAAGCATGCAAATAGCTCTGTATGATGATTTTGGACTTAAGAGCGCGACCGGATGTGGACTTGGAGGTCTATAGGTCATTCGGCGAAAGTTGGAATTTGAAGGTTTTTGAGAAGTTTGACCGGGAGTGGACTTTTCGATATCGGGTTCGGATTCCGATTTCGGAAGTTGGAGTAGGTTCGTAATGTCATTTAAGACTTGCACGCAAAATTTAACATCATTCTGAGTAGTTTAAGTACGTTTCGGCGCATTGGGAGTAAGTTAGAAGAACTTGAAGTTCATATTTTTGATTCAATTGGTTTGGGGTGTGATTCTTAGTTTTAATGTTTTTTGTGCGTTTCGAGAGTTCGAGCAAGTCCGTTTTATGATTCCAAACTTTTTAGTATATTTGGGCGGGGCCCCGGGGACCCCGTGTGTTAACCGGACTAGGCTCGGACCAAGATTTGAACTTGGGAGCAACAACTGAAGCTCCGAGCTTCTGGTGAAAACGCACCTGCACTTGGCCAGCCGCAGGTGCGAGCCCTGAGCCGCAGAAGCGGACCAACAAAGCGGAGGCCAATGACCAAAGAAGCGGTCCAGAGACCGCATCTTCGAAGGCGCATGTGCGAAGGGTGCCATCACCGAAGCGGCTCAAGCCGCAGAAACGGCACACACGCCGCAGAAGCGGGACCGCAGAAGCGGCCAAGGCATCGCAGGTGCGAAAATCGCCGAAGGCAGTGGGTTGTTTTAAGCGGTGTTTGAGCATTTTTGCTCATTTCTTAAACTTCTTGAGGGCGATTTTGGAGCTGGTTAGAGAGGGATTTTCATCAACCAACTGTAATAAGTAATTTCTACCTAATGTTAGTTAAATACATAGTTTATGAGTAGATTATAACATGTAAATTGGTAGAAATTGTGGGTTAGATATAAAAACCTAGGGTTTTGACAAAAATGAAATTTAACCAAGAAATTTGTTATGGAATCAAGTGAAAGTTATACATTTGAGTTCTTGAGGCTATGGATAACAACTTTCTTCGAAAATTTTCGAAATTCGGGCACGTGGCCGGGAATGAATTTTAGAAACTCTTCAATTGGGATTGGGTAATCGATTTAATAGTTACGATATGAACTTTTGAACATGTATTGACTATTTTATATGACATTTGACTAGTTTCGAGTTGTTTGGCACTAAATTGAGGGTTTAAAGCACAATTTTGGACCGAAAAGTAAGCATTGAGATGATGTAAGTCTCTTTTCTAATATTGTACGAGGGAATTAACCCCATAGGTGAATTTAATTAATGTGTGCTTCTATTTGTGTGGGCTACGTACGTACGAGGTGACGAGAGTCCGTACGTACCTACTGATTATGGTTATGTCTGGGTAGTCTTAGGTTTACACCATGCCTTGTTGACATTGTTATTTGATTATGCTTATTAATCGCATTGAATAAGATCTGAGATTGAGGATTTCAAGATTTAAAGTTCCAATTTTAGATTTCTTTTTTTTGGAAAGAATTGAATAAAAATTATGATAATTGCTGAGAAATCTTTGTTCGCTCGCGCCGCAAGTATCTTTTCGCGAGTGAAGTAAATTCTATTATTCTCATGGAAGCGGGCCTTTTGACTCGGTAGGTTAATAGATGCATCTATGGTTCGTGCCATTCGACTCTCGGCAGTGCACAATTTATATATTTGTATTTTGGTTCGGACCATACGACTTCGGCATAATTCGTGCGTAATAATCTTGATATTGTTTCATCGGCTTGAGAGATTAAATTGTTAAATGATGGAAATTTACTTTGAAATTATTATCAGCGAAGAATGGTTTGTTTATTTTATGTTATTGAGTTTTACAGTTTCGTTATATAGCCCATGTCTATATAGAATTTCTATGATTGTTTTGTTTGCCCATAGTAAGTGTGGGAGTCAACCCCTCGTCAATACTTCTTCGAGGTTAGACTAGATATTTACTGGGTACATATTTTTTATGTACTCATGCCAGACTTCTACAGTAAATGTGCAGGGTCTAATGCAGGTGCATCTGGATATCAGTCCGGCGCGCATCTTTGATTCCATGAGACTTTGCGGTGAGCTTCCTTCCAAGCCCATTTTGCAGGAGCTGAAGTCTTTCTTTTGCTTTTATTTTCTGTCTAGTTCACTTCAGTCAGTAGTGTAATATTTTTTTTTATATTCTACTAGTAGCTCATACACTTATGACACTATGTCTTGGAAATTAAGCTAGTAGACACATGATAATTTTTGGGTATTTATTTATCTCACTTGCTCTTAGAAATTATTTATCTCTCATTTTATTAAATTTTCACTTCTTACTTATGCACTACCTAAAAATAAACTATTTCTAAATTGTTATATATNTATATATATATATATATATATATATATATATATATATATATATATATATATATATATATATATATATATATATATATATTCAATGTATGATCTATGTATACATGCTAGAGAAAGTAAATATTGAATTTGGCCAGCTATTTGCGTACAATTCCATTGAAATCCGAAATAATTGAATTTTTGGTTTGATTTTCTGAATAACAATAGGGAGTTTGACTTTAATTTTTGAAAATTTCAATTATGTTTTGGATTCCAATTGGGATAAAAAATAATACAATTTCGCCTTTCAGAGCCGAGATGACACCGGTATTAGCCAATCCATAAAATAATATCAATATTAGCCAAATGCTATCAATATTAACTCAACTAGGGCTATTTGTATGCTTCTTCCTCTCTTTATTCTAGCTCCCTCTTTCTCCCTCGCGTAGCCAATAGCCAATTAGCAAAAAAAATGTGGTCCCTAATTTTATGTTTCCCTTTTTATATGGCAATGCACCATATTAAAATTTAGATAATCTTGTTTACTGTCTGTTTTTTGCTTGAAGTGGTGTTCCCTGCATCTTTAATCCAGAATCCTGCTTAATTTTGATATTCTTCTCATCTAATATTTTAAGAATCAAGTACATACTCTTCTCATCCAAACACACCCGAGTCTTTCCTCTAACGTCTTTCTCTTCCTCTAACGTCTTTCTCCTTAACAAGCCCTTGCTAATACCGGCTTAATTCCGGCAACCTCCATCAGGATCAGGTAAGTTCCCTCTTCTATATCTGTTCTCCTTATTTTTCTTCCCCTTCTTCTTTGTTCCTCTCTTCCTTCTTCTATCCCCGCTCGTCGGATCTGCCCCCAGCTTCCCGTCTCTTTATCTTCCCCCTGTTTTTGCTCCCTCTTTCTTCCTCATCCCCTATACCTTTGTATTCTCTTTTCTTTCTGTCGCCGTGTACCACTATCTAGCAGCGACGACAGAGGATTTCTGTACAGAGGCAACTTTTTGGCGAACTGTGAGAGGCCCGTGAGGCCCGTACGCAGGAAGCTAGAGGTGGACGACGCGCAGGATTTTCCAGACTTCATATGCTATTGGTCAACATAATTTTGACAGCCATATACATTCCAGGTTCTATCATTCCTGCTTAGTATTTATTCTATTTCTTGTTTATAGTTTTGTTTCCTGCATTTCATCTTGATTATTGCGTTTACTTTGGTGTGCTTACGCTTCTCTACCTTAGTTGAGCCCTTGTATCTCATATGTGCTTAGTAAATTATTAGTTTATATTGAATCTTTTCTGCTTGTTTGCATTTGGAATAGTTGTAGTTTTATTATGTATTCCTTAGTTTCTTTGTTTGTGTGTAGGCTAGTCGGAACGCTGCTAGAGTAGGCTCATGTCCTGAGGTGTACCGGGGCGGGGGCCAAGGGCGACAAGGGTATTAAGAGACATAATAGGCTGAGAGTAGGGTCATGGAACACAGGGACACTGATGGGTAAGTCTATATAGTTAGGAAGGATTTTTCAAAAGAGAGAGATTAATATTGCATGTGTCCAGGAGACTAGATGGAGGGGTATAAGGGTTGGTCAGGTTAACGGGTTTAAGCTATTATATTCAGGAGGGGCTGTATGCAAGAATGAGGTAGGCATTTTAGTTGATAGGGATCTCAAGGAGATGCTGGTGGATGTTAGGAGGGTGAATGATAGGCTAATAATTATTACGCTAGTGGTTGGGGGGGGGGTACTTTTAACGTGATTAGCGCCTATGCGCCTCAGGTGGGCCTGGGTGAGGAGGTTAAAAAGTGCTTCTGGGGCGATTTGGACAAGGTTGTGCGTGGTTTTCCTCGCACCGAAAAGCTTGTCATAGGGGTGATTTTAATGGCCATATTGGGGTGTTTGCTAGAAGGTATGTCGAGGTGCCTGGCGGGTTCGATTTCAGAGTTAGGAACGAGGGTGGTACCTCATTGTTTGATTTTTCCAAAGCTTCTGATTTGCTGTTAGCCAATTTGTATTTCTAGAAGAAGCAGGAACTTTTGATCACTTTCTGGAGTAAGTTAGCCATGAATCAGTTTGATTACCTTGCCTTAGGAGGGGTTATAGGGGCCTTTGCACTGATTGCAAGGTTATTCTAAGTGAGTGTATGTCGACGCAACATAGGCTCCTAATAATGGACTTGGAGGTCAAGAGAGTAAGGAAGAGGAGAGCGGTGTACGGACAACCTAAGATTAAGTGAGGAGCCTTGACTAAGGCAAATCCTCAAGAGGTGGGTCAGAAGATAATTGCCATGGGGGCCCCGAAGAGTAGTGGGGACACGAGTTGTATATGGACCACGACATCGAACTTCATTAGGGAAACTGCTAGAGAGGTGTTCGGAGTAACGAAGGGTTATTCCAGAGGTCACAAAGGGGACTAGTAGTGGAATGAGGACGTCCAAAGAAAAGTGGAAGCTAAGAAAATGAAATATTTGAAGCTAATGGGGAGCACAAATGAGGAGGAAAAGAGGACGTGTAGGGAATGTTATAAGAAGGTAAGGAAAGAGGAAAATTTGGTAGTCACAACGACTAAGACTACAACTTTTGAGTGATTTTATGAGGATCTTGGGAGTAAAGGAGGCGACATAAAGCTGTACAGGTTAGCCAAGAATATGGAGAGGAAGGCTCGGTACTTGGACCAAGTAGGTGCATCAAAGACGTAGATGGTAAGGTTCGAGTGGAAGAGGCATGTATCAGGAGTAGATGACAAGAGTACTTCTGTAGATTTTTGAATGAAGGGACAAGGACATCATGCTACGTATGTTGGAATAATCAGGGAGTCAGAGGGATTTTTATTATAGGCATATTAGGAGCGATGAGGTTGAGGGGGCAATGCGGAAGATGAGCAGGGGTAAGGCAATTGGGCTTGACGAGATTCCAGTGGAATATCTGAAGGAAGTAGGTCGGGGTGAATCGGAGCGGCTTATTGGTTTATTTAATGTCATTTTCAGGACAAAAAGATGATTGCAGATTGGCAGTGGAGTTTGATGATTACATTGTATAAAAATAAAGGAGATATAAAGGACTGTAACAACTATAAAGGTACCAAACTGCTAAGTCATACTATGAAACTTTAGGGAGAGTGGTGGAGGGGAGGACGCGACGTGGTGTTACTATTTCCAAGAACCAATTCAGATTTATGTCGGGACAGTCTACTACATAAGCCATTCACCTTGTGAGGATATTGGTGGAGCAGTATAGGGAGAGGAAGAAGGACTTGCATATAGTATTCATTGACCTAGAGAAGGCCTACGATAAAGTCCCGAGAGAGGTCCTATGGAAATTTATGGAGGCTAGTGGTGTCCTGGTAGCGTACATTAGGGTGATTAAGGACATGTACGAGGGAGCGAAGACTTGGGTAAGGACTGCTAGAGGTAACTCGGATCATTTCCCATTGGAGATGGGGCTGCATTAGGGATCAACTCGTAGCTCCATTTTATTTGCCTTAGCATTGGATGTGCTACCCGACACATACAAAGGGAGGTGCCATGGTGTATGCTATTTGATGATGACTAGTATTGATTGACAAGATGCGAGGTGGAGTTAATGCTAGGTTGGAAGTTTTGAGATAGACATTGGAGTCAAAATGTTTCAGTGATGAGTAGGTTTAAAATTGAATACTTGGAGTGCAAATTTAGTGATGAGAGGCATGAAGAAGAACTGAAAGTGAATATTGGTACTCAAGTCATCCCCAAAAAAGATAGTTTCAAGTATCTTAAGGCTATTATTCTAGGCAATGGGGAGATTGACGAGGATATTGTTTGTTGTATTGGAGCAGGGTGGATGAGATAGAGGCTCACTTCGGGGGTTTTGTATGATAAGAATATACCACCTGGACTTAAGGGCAAGTTCTAGAGAGCAGTGGTTAGACCGGCTATGTTGTAAGGGGCTGAGTGTTGGTCTATCAAGAAGTCCCATGTACAGAAGATGAAAGTAGCAAAAATGAGTATGTTGAGATGGATGTACAGGAAGGACATGATTAGGAATGAAGTTATTAGGGACAAGCTAGGAGTGGCATCTCTGGAGGACAAGTTGCAGCAATCTAGGTTGAGATTGTTCGGGCATGTGAAAAGGAGACACATAGATGCACCAGTTAGGAGGTGTGACGGGTTGTCCATGGCGGGTCTGTGGAGGGGAGAGGGTAGGCCTAAGAACTATCGTGGAGAGGTTATTAGAAAGGACATGTCATTGCTTCAACTTACCGAGGATATCACACATGATAGAAAGGTGTGGGGGTCGAGGATTAGGGTTGTAGGTTGACAGTTAGTAGTGTGTTCCTCATAGGTTTACCAGTAGTACTAAGACTATTTTTGTATTATCTTAGTCATGGTTCTTTATTATTACATTTTGTGTTTTTTTTGTTGTTGTGTGTATATGGTGAAATCGGAGGGTCCAATTCCTCGTCATCGAGGCACCTCAGAAAATCATCTCGAAGCCTCGAGGGTACAAGGCTATGGTCGAGTTTCCTCCCTTGAGGTTCGTCGATGCTCAACCTTGGGACAATGTTGACCACGACTATGGTAGAAATGGGGAGTTCCCAAGGCACGCGGCTAGGGCTGACATAGTCTAGTGGGCTATTGTGAACCCAAATCAGGGCGTCATATAGCTGTCCCATCTCCATATCTATGTAATTAATGCACTTTGTACTACGTTGGGATTCCCCTCCTATATAAAGGGAATCCTTCTCATTTTATAAACACTGTTGCTTCATACCTAATACACAAGAACATTCTCTCTGCTCTCTAACATATTCTCTTGATATTGTTGCTTCCATTTATTATCTTCATATTTTTTCACCATTTATTACTTATCATTGGCCATAAAGAGCCTTCGTTGATTTTATTATAACTGTTAGTCATACTTCGACCACCTTCGATAACTCACAGTCGAGCTCCGCGATCGACCTCGAGACCCCCGAATCGACAAGCTCGAGGCCTCGATTGTTCGCATATTGGTTTGGTTATCACCTTATTCCTAACTCTTATCTAGTTCCTAAGTCTCACACATAGCATCAACTATTTTACAACTAGTATAAAAATAGATCACGTATTTTTATAGTCCCATAGTCAAATTTAATTATTATTACCATTATCACGGTAAACAGTTTGGCGCCCACCGTGGGGCTAAAAATAATAGTGATTATTTTCTTGCTGGTTTCATTACACAGCGCAAGTTATCTTTCACTTTTTTCTTGTCAAAAGTTCTTTGATTTAGGTCGAAATGTCAGATTCAGTAAGCAAAAATCTTGAAAACCACGGAGAGAATGGTGTGGCTATTCCAGGAGTTGGTGAGCCACCACGAAGCCTTGAGAACGCACCACGACCAATTCCAGTGAACGAAGTCTCACGCGACGCTCAACACATCGAAATAAGCTCCCACACTAACAGGAGCATACACCAAGGCGACCAACAAGAAGCCCAGAAAACCCCAGCTCGGGAAGAACGGGAGGTTAGCCTTCATGTTATTTTTGAAATTTTACAGGCACAACAGCTGGCTATTGCTGAGCTGTAGAGTTACCAGGAAACTCCTAGCACAGTAGCATCGAGAACAACTCCCCCGGCCGAACAGGTACCGGAGGGATCGAGCAATAACGGGTCGATGGCCGATCCCGTAATCGTAAAGATGCTTGAGGATCTCACCAGAAGGATCGAATCGGGCGAGAAAATGATAGAAGCCAACAATAAGAAGGTCGAGACTTACAACTCCGGGGTCGACCAAATTCTAGGAGCGCCCCCGATCTTGAAAGGTGTGGACTCAAAGAAGTTCGTAATGCCGGATCTTCCGAAATACAAAGGTACCTCGGACCCCAATGGGAACGTTACCGCTTACACCTGTGCAGTAAAGGGAAACAACCCGAAGGACGACGAGATTGAGTCCATCCTGCTGAAAAAGTTCGGAGAAACACTTTCTAAAGGGGCAATGATTTGGTATCATAACCTGGCCACGAACTCTATAGACTTATTTGCCATGTTTGCAGATTCCTTCATAAAGGCGCATGCCGGGGCCATCAAGGTGGCCACAAGGAAATTCGACGTCTTCAAAATCAAGCCAAGAGAGAACGAGATGCTGCGAGAATTCGTGTCTCGCATTCAAATGGAACTACTGCCAGTATCCGACGACTGGGCAGTGTAGGCCTTCACTCAGGGTCTGAATGAACGAAGCTCGGTGGCTTCAAAGCAGCTGAAGTAGAATCTGGTTGAAAATCCCGTCGTGACTTGGTCGGACGTCCACAACTGATACCAGTCGAAGATCATGGTCGAGGACGACCAACAAGGAGCCCCCTCAGGCTCGGTATATCCCAACAGGCTTCCAGCGAAGGAGCCAAAGCCAAACAAAGAAAGATATCGACCATACACTGAAGACAGGAGAAACGCTCCGAGGCGCAACATACCCCGCAACGATCGAAGGATGGACCGGGGACATAATCCTCGAGGACTCGTCAATAGAGCCGGATTTGATAGGCATACAGGGCCAACGGAGGCACCTCACTTGTCAGAATACAACTTCAACATCGATGTATCAGACATCGTTTTTGCCATCAGCAAATTCAGAGATGCCAAGTGGCCCAGGCATGTGCAATCGGATCCTTCATCAAAGGAATCATAACTTAATGTGTGAATTTCACAACACACATGGCCACAGGACTGAGGATTGCCACAAGCTTCGAGAAGAAGTAGCCATGTTACTCAACAAAGGTCATCTCCGAGAATTCCTAAGCGATCGGGCCAAAAATCAGTTCCGAGAATGAGAGGCGGCCAAGAAGAATGAATCAAATGAGCCGCAACATGTCATCCATATGATCTTGGGAGGCATCGATGCCCCAAAAAGAACCCGTGATGAGAAGGAAAAAAATATCCATCACCAGAGAAAAGCGAACCCGGGGGTACATACCAGAGGATGCCCTCACATTCAGCGAAGAGGACAGTGAGACCTTGTCTCAACCTCAGAATGACTCACTGGTAATATCTTTCCTCGTAAATACATTTCAAATAAAACGTTTACTCGTGGATCCAGGTAGCTCGGCCAACATTATTAGGTCGAGGTTAATAGAGTAGCTTGGACTGCTTGACCAAATCGTGACCGCCACTCGAGTCCTCAACAGATTCAACATGGCGAGTGAAACAACGAAAGGAGAAATCACCCTCCTAGTCAACGTGGCCGGCACAACCAAAAATGTCAAATTCCATGTCATTGAAGGAGACATGAGGTACAACGCCTTGTTCGGGAGGCCGTGGATACACTGCATGAGAGCAGTACCATCCACCCTCCACGAAATGATGAAATTCCCGACAAAGGATAGGATTAAAACCGTCTACGAGGAAAAACATACGGCAAGAGAAATGTTCGCGGTGCACGATGTGGCGCTGACACCAATACCTCCACCCACAAAGGAGCCAAAAGGCAATCAAATTACATCTTCGGTTAAGCCCGATTAAACAAAGCAGAGGACCGTACATCATCCTCATCACAAGCGACTAGGACATATCAGACCTCGAAACATCCCACACTAAGGTATAACCCTCTCCCTTTTCATTTTATATTTCACACTAACCCTTATGTAGGCGCCCGACCGAAGCAGTCGAAACACTAACCCAGCTCGAAGACCTTAAGGTTTTAAAAGCACCCGTTGCACTCTTTTCCTTTTGTCGAGTTTTTATCCCGAAAAGGGTTTTACCGGCAAGGTTTTTAACGATGCAACATCCACATGATACCTAAGGAAAACTCAACATGTATTCAAGGCTTCTTTTGCGATCAACCTCGAACACTGGGGGGCATCCCCCCGGAAGGCCATCCACTCGGAAAAACTAAGAAACGCCAAATGGGGTCCCTATAGGAAAATGATGTACCAGGCCAAACGATCGAACGAACCGTGTCCATATAGTCAGATCCCCAACGGCGAAAACATGTATACTTGTACCATGTAATCGAAGAATACCTTTTATCAAAGCATCTCACACTCCAAAAGAAACTCAGCATTTTTGCAAAAAATGACTCCTCCGTCGAAAACGTTCCAAACACTCGGGGACTGGCGTCAACAATTCAACACCTGAACGACCTCCAGGTCGGGACTACAAACTCATAATCCCTCAATGAGGCAACATGAAGATCACAAAACATATCCAAGGCCGAAAAGGCCCCGAACACTCGGGGACTGGCATCAAAATCTCAAATATCGCACGACCTCAGGGTTGGAATCTCCGAAATCGTAAGCCCTCAATGAGGCAATACCAAGTTCACAAGTATCGGCTCTCGAGCCAGGATACCCTCGATAACTCGAGGACTGTCGCCAACCACCATCCATTAAAAACCCGAAGCCATAAGATCCCGAGCGGGCGGGCTCGATCTCGTAAGACCTACGAAAGGTAGCAACAGCATCTGTAAGACCTCAAGTAAGGCATGAACCACACTTGTACCAAGTAATTAAAAACTGTGAGACCTCAAAGGCATGAAAATTTTGTAAGACCTTGCTAAAGGCATAAACCCGATCTCCAAGTTTAGGCTATATATTGAACTTGTAAGACCCCTAAAAGGTATACCCTCAATATAGACGCCTAAACTACTTCACTCGGGATCAAAAATGGCTCCGGCCAAGTACAAATGACTACGGTCATAAGGTTGTCGGGGACGCCCGACAATCGCTACAAAATCACAGGCCTTCAATTACTTTGAATATACTTCGAAAAGAACCGGTTAACCAGGTTACCCTCGACATAGTGAAAAAGAGCTTCGACCATGTCAGCTCCAACTCACAAGCTTCGAGATACTCAGCCTCCGAGCCAAACCTCCCGAGGTGCTCGATCATTGCCACATAACGACTCGTAATCGATGTTTTTTATCGAACCGTCGAAAGCCTATAAAAGGTTGCATCGACCCAACGCATAAGAGCCATTGTCACCAGCCCACATAAAAGGTCGCTTCGACCCAACACGTAAGAGCAATTGTCGCCAGCCCACATAAAAGGTCGCTTTGACCCAAGGAGTAAGAGCCGTTGTCCCCAGCCCACACAGATCAAAAACTTGAGGGCCAAATGAGCTCGAGTCGAAACCCGACTCGGAGACCGAACCCAAAATAGTTAACTAAATTTGCCCAAGAGCAAAAACGTAAGAGCCTTTATCGCCAGCTTATATCAAGAGGTCGCATCGACCAAACACGTGGGAGCCCACAGACCAGTCTAATGAGCCTCAGGGCCATACCACAAATCTAAGGATTCCTCTCAGCTCAAAGATCATTTCACCTAACTAAAATCAAGGCGAAAAGAAATGCAGGAAAAAACAAAACTGCGAAGTTTCTTCTTTATACATACATACTGAAAAACATAAGCTCCATCTACGAACGCGCTTTATACTGAATCAAAAGCAAAATCTACGTCTCCCCAGGGGGGCTATGGCCCATCGGCCTCATCTTTGCTATCATCAGTGCCGAACAAAAGTAACTGAGCATCACGCTCGTCCGCCCTCGCTCTCACCAATTCTTCCGAGACGACAAATCCCCGAGCAAGGACCTCCTCGAGAACTTTCCTCCGAGACTTACAACGAGCATATTCCTTGACCGTGTCTTCACGATCGAGGGCCTTTCGCAGCTCAACTTGAGCATCTGTAGCGTCCTTCAGACAGACCGCCACTTTCTGATCAGCTTTAGTCCAGCTCATTGTGGCTTTAGCCTGGGCATCCGCAACCTCGGACTTTATCTTAAAAAGATCAGACTCGAGCTTCGCAATCATATCTGTTTGAGCCGAGCTATGATCACGAGCTAAGTGAAGTTGAACCTCAAGGGCAGAAACCTTGTCCAGAGCACCCTCCTCCGCCAAAGCCTGGGCGTCCACCTGGACCTTTAGCTCATCATACTCACGCTTGGCTTGGCCAACTTCATTTCGGAGGCACTCCAGGTCCTCCGTTTTCTTCTGCAACTGAAACAAACAAAGCATTATCCTCAAGAGCTAGAAGAAAGAACACACGCTCGATCGGGACAAAAAAAATACCTGCCCCTTCAGATAGCTCTCATAATTCGAGCTCCGACCCGCCTCATACTGTAAGTATGCCAGCTTGTTTTCACTTTCTTTGCAAAGGCGCCTAAGCAATTTCTCCTCATCCAAAGCTTTCCGAAGCTTGTCCTCACGGCGAAGTAGCTCGGACTTAAGCTTATCAAAGGCCTACGAAGGAAAACACGATAAGGAAGGGAGGGCACGAAACACGGAAAACCTATACCAAAACTCACCACATAATGAAGCCGTTGGGCTTCCTCCAAGTCAAGCACACATCCTCTAGCTTGGCTCCCTCGACTCCAAATACATCGGCCCCAGCCGAGGCACGACTGCTCGGCACAACGGAAAAAGGGGACGACAGCGGAGGAGAAACCGCCTTTCCAAAGTCAGAAACCACGGGCACAGTTGGCTCAGTTGATACTTCCACTCCGGGCCCTCGGTCCAGGTTCGCCTCGCTTTGAGCATCAATACCATGCAAAGGTATCCCTTGCTTATTGCTATCGTTTTATGCTCAGAAGCTAGCAACCCTTCTCCTTCTCCAAAGGGACACGACCTCACCTCGGAAGGCTCTCCGATGCCTACGACAGCGAGATTAATACGCAAAAACAGAAAATGCCCTTCCAAATGAAAAAAGGGAAAAGAAAAAATTGCGCAATGCGTATCGTGATGCTTCGCTCCCCATCTTCCCCCAGGCAAAGCTCGCCACTTATGCTCATCGCGGGTCGAGTGGGTCGCCAACTTCCAGATCCAATCAGGCAGATCAGGAACGTCGCTCGGCGTCCACGAAATGGCTTCAAAAAGGGAAATGGAGGCGCGTTTACGAAGCCAGCCTTCGCCATAAACGAAACCAAGAAGGCACAAAGTGTACCACTTACGTGTATAGTTCCATTCCTTAGGAAATGGCATAAACTCCGCAAGGATAATGTCAACAGTCCAGACTCGAACGGATCGACTCATTCGCTCCCAATCTCAACCTTCCTCATTATTAACAACGAAGGGCGTGGTTGACCGGCATCGCAAGGTTAGCAGACCTTGGTGGTGAAAAGGGCCGGTACAGCCTAATAAGATGACTGAGCGTAAGTTCAAGCCTCGCCTTCTCCGCAAAAAATCTCATCATCAACACTATTCGCCAAAATGACGGGTGGATTTGTGCCTGATAACTGTGATTTTAACACGTTTTATGCCCATACTTGCCTATGCCTTATGTATGAATTGTCATGAAATAGACTCAGAATGCTTACAAAGTGCGCTTGATTGCAGGTTTGAGCGACAAGTTGACGAAAGTCAAGAACCAGCTCGAAACGGAGTGAAACCTGCTCAAGCATCAAAAATCATTGAAGTAGGGACAGGAGGACCTAGCGCGGACCGCGCTGATTTGTTGCGCGGCCGTGCTAGGAGATTCAGAGAGCACCCATTTCAGGAGTCTCCAAGCGCGGTCATCGCTCATTTCTACGCGGTCAGCGCTGGTGTCTATGCGGTCGCGCTTCAATGTTGTGCGGTCCGCGCTCATTAGCCTGTGCGGCCGCGCTACTTCTTTGTGCGGTCCGCGTCCCAGTTCCAGAAGTGAATGATAGAAGGCCAAGACCCCTACGCGGCCGCGCTGCATTTATGCGCGGTCCGCGCCAGCCCCGGAGGGGTATTTTTGTCCGATTTTTCTGGCATAGTATAAATAGAATATTTTATTATTTCTAGGGAAAGTTTTAGACATCAGATAGCAGCAGCACTCGTGAGATTCAAGTTTTAGCCTATTTTGGGCATTTTAACCTTGTTTTAACGTGAATTCGTGTAGATTAACTTCCTAGTTAATTATTATGTTGATTTTATCTACTTCTTCTTTAATTTCTGTTGCCTTTATGTCTAGCTAAACCCATTAGCTAGGGTTGTGGCTCAACCCTAGTGTGGGTAATTAATGGGTGTGATTGTTTAGTGCTTGAATGATGTTGGGTGTTTGATATTTGGGTTGATTTTATGTTTTAACTAGGATTTGGTGGTTGCAAACACTAAGTCTAGCTTAGTGAGTCTTGACTCTTCTTGAGAAAGAGTGTCTATGACTCCAAAGTTAACCCAACAAGGAATTGGGATGGACCCATGAGAATGGTAGTCCCAATTAACGGGTAAGACCTCGAGAGAGTGATTACCCAACTTGAACCCTAAGTTGCTTGGTTTGTTAGCCTACCCAATTGGTCTCGAGAGAGTCAATTGGGCAAAATCACTCTTTCTACCGAGAGGTGTGAGAGTGAATGCTATCGTGCAACGGTTATATCATAAGCCCCATAGTCATCATTCTCGTATTAGGAATCTCGACCCGTTAGTTGACCACCTAGGTAAATGCCACGACCCTAGTGTCTTTCTCTATCTTGCATACAACCTAGAGTTACTATCTTAGCGTAATTTAGTTAAAATTAGTAGTTGTTAAATTGTAGTTGATAATCACAAAAACCAAAAAATGATAGAAGATCAATTAGAAGCAAACACGCAATTCTAGGCTAAACAAATATCCAACTCCCTTTCTAGCTCCCTGTGGAAATTGACCCCGATACCACTATTGGGTAAAAGTATTAGCGCCCACTCTTCCTAAGGTTGAGTCCGCTGCGACCTAATCACTTTTTGGCGCAGTTGCCGGGGAGCTTACGGTGTTGACTACTTGTGTACCTAGTTTTGTGTTTTGCTTCTCTTTCCTTCTTTTTACTAATTTTGTTTGTGTTGATCCATCAGGTACACATGGCTCTAAACGGAAATGACCCTCTTGGCAATGCCTTGGCGGGGGAGGAGGTTGAAGATGTTGAGCAAGATGAGCTTCCGGTACCTCAAGTACCACGACGAGGTCGAAATGCCAATGCTAATGTACATGACAACAATCCTATTCCAGACCATCCTCCGCCACCGCCAAGAGCGGTCCCAAGAGTTCTTCCTAATCAAGGGTACGCAAGTGCCATCGTTCCTACCCGAATCCGGGCGGGGAACTTTCAAATCACAAATGTCATGTTGACTTTGCTCGAGCAAAGGGGATATTTTACGGGCGCCTCCTACCAAAATGCATACAAGCACTTGAAGGGGTTCGTAGATACATGCTGGGGCAGCAAACAAACAAACGTGTCAGAGGATGCGTTGAGATTGAGGCTTTTCCCGTTTTCTCTTCGGGGCAAAGCGTTGGGCTGGTTAGAAAGGTTACCAAATCATTCTATCACCACATGGGATGAATTGGCGGACAAATTTATTGCCAAGTTCTTTTCTCCAAGTTATATGGCGGCTCTTCGGGAGGAGATTCTAGCCTTTAAGCAAATGCCAACGGAACCATTGCATGAGATCTAGGAGCGATATAGAACAATGGTGAAGGAATGCCCTAACAACGACATGACTGAGGCGATGATCCAACAGACTTTCTATAGGGGCATCAACACCACAAATCAATGCATTGTGAACCAATTGGCCGGTGGGAACTTTATGAAACTTTCTTACCAAGAGGCATGTGATGTACTTGATGAAATGGCGGACACTTCGTCGGCATGGCAAAGCCGAGCGAATGTACCCCAAGGTGACCCCACGGCCATCCATTTGCATAAGGAGTTGAGTGATCATGGCCAAGCTATAGCCGAACTTACAACAACAATGAATCAGTTGGCGAAGGCGCAAAGCTATGCTAAAAAGGAGACAAAGAGGGCAGGGCAAGCAACAACCTCAAGGTAGCGGTGACCAATTTGACAACAACAACGATGGTGGTGGATATTCGAATGAGTGTTTTGATGATCAAAGTGAGGAGTGCCAATATGTCAATAACTACCAAGGAAATAGAGGAAATCAAGTAAATCAACAATGGCACCCTCAAGGCAATTGGGGCAATCAACAAGGAGGCGGTAATTGGAACAACAACAATCAACAACAGGGTGGCAACAATTGGAACAATTGCAATCAAAACAACAATTGGGGTAATCAAGGCAATAACCAAGGCAATTGGAATGGGAACAACAACAATTGGAACAACAACAATGGCAATCAAGGAGGGTGGAATAATGGTGGTAGGGGGCAAGGCTTTCAAAGGCCCCCCTTGTTCCAACAACCAAACAATCCACCCCCCTTCAGTCACAAGGGCCTAGTTCTTCTGGAAGTGATATGGGACGGATAGAAATGATGTTCGAGTAGATGATGAAAAAGAACCAAGATTCAGATGCACAATTGGCTTCACATAACACATCTATCCGGAACCTAGAGGTGCAAATAGGACAAATCTCTCAAGCTCTAAATACCCGCCCAAAAGGTGCGCTACCAAGTGATACGGTAGTGAACCCGAAGGGGGGTAACAATCATGTGATGGCGGTTACAACTAGGAGTGGAAGAGGCAATGATGTGCATGCCTCGGTTGAGAATCAAGTTGTGAATGATGAAGTTGAGTTGCATGATGATGAAGCACCTTTGAATGCTGACAATGTGGTTGAACCAACAGTGACAAATGATGTGCGGATTGATATTGATAATGAGGCCGGGGTAGAGACTCAAGAGACCGTGAACCCGTCTAGGGAACACATCATTGATATACCCGAGCCGGCGGTGCCCAAGGTAAAGGCACCCTTGCCTAGACCACCTCCACCATATCCTCAGCGGTTAGCAAAGCAAAAGAGCGATAATCAGTTCAAGAAATTCATAGACATGATGAAGACCCTTACAATAAATGTCCCTTTAGTGGAGGCACTTGAACAAATGCCTGGGTATGCAAAATTTATGAAGGATTTAGTCACCAAGAAGCGTTCTATGGAGTGTGAAACAATAAAGATGACGCACCAAGTTAGTGCGATTGTGCATTCTATGGCCCCGAAACTTGAGGACCCTGGAGCTTTCACTATTCCTTGCACTATCGGAAGTGCGGACTTTGCTAAGGCCCTATGTGACTTGGGGGCTAGCATTAATCTGATGCCGTACTCGGTCTTCAAGACTTTGGGAATTGGGCAACCTAGGCCAACCTCCATGAGACTTCAAATGGCGGACCGGTCGATGAAGAGGCCTCTAGGTATAATCGATGATGTGCTTGTCCGGGTGGACAAATTCATATTGCCGGCCGACTTTGTCATATTGGATTGCGAAGTGGATTTCAAAGTGCCTATCATTCTTGGAAGACCTTTCCTAGCTACGGGGAAGGCATTGGTTGATGTGGAAGCATGGGAGTTAACATTCCGCGTGGGAGATGAGAAGGTGGTATTTCATGTGTGCAAATCAATGAGGCAACCCAATAGTACGGGAGGTGTGTTCATTTGTGGACATTGTCACGGCGGTGATAGTGGATGACACAAGTGCCTTGATCAATGTTGAAGATCCTCTTGAAGCCGTGCTTCTTAACATTGATGCCAATGATGATGCCGGTAGAGTGGAGTGCGTGAATGCATTGCATGGAATGGGTTCATATTCATATGAGCCTAGGAAACTATCTTTGGATCTTGAAAATCGCAAAACTCCGCCAACCAAGCCATCAATTGAGGAGCCACCGGTGTTGGAGTTGAAACCACTTCCTCCACACCTCAGGTATGAATTCTTGGGCTCTAATTCTACTCTTCCAGTTATTCTTTCTTCTTGCCTTACTAACTTGCAGGTTGAGGCCACTGTTGAGGTGCTCCAAAAGCGAAAAAGGGCAATAGGATGGACTTTGGCGGATATCAGGGGAATAATCCCCGCATTTTGCATGCATAAGATCATTTCGGAGGAGGATGCACGGCCATCTCTTGAACATCAAATGAGACTCAACGAGGTGATGCAAGAAGTGGTAAAGAAAGAGGTTATCAAGTGGCTTGACGCCGGTGTGGTTTACCCGATCTCGGACAGTTCATGGACCTCCCCGGTCCAATGTGTGCCAAAGAAGGGTGGAATGACGGTAGTGACTAATGCCAACAATGAGTTAATTCCTACTCGGACAGTTACGGGTTGGAGAGTGTGTATGGACTATAGAAAGCTGAACAAGGTGACAAGAAAAGATCATTTCCCACTACCATTCTTGGACCAAATGCTTGATCGTCTTGCGGGCCGGGCCTTTTATTGTTTTCTAGATGGCTACTCGGGGTATAATCAAATTCTCATTGCCCCAGAAGATCAGGAGAAGACAACCTTTACATGTCCTTATGGCACGTTCGCTTTCTCGAGAATGCCATTCGGACTATGTAACGCCCCAGCGACCTTTCAAAGATGTATGATGGCAACCTTCACCGACATGGTGGAGGATATCTTGGAGGTGTTCATGGACGACTTAAGTGTGGTGGGAGATTCATTTGAAGAATGTTTGGTGAACTTGGATAGGGTTTTGGCAAGATGTGAAGAAACCAACCTTGCGCTCAACTGGGAGAAATGTCACTTTATGGTGCAAGAGGGAATTGTATTGGGTCACAAAATCTCAAGGCAAGGAATTGAAGTTGATAAGGCAAAAATAGAGGTTATCTCAAGACTCCCTCCCCCTACTTCTGTCAAAGGGGTGAGGAGTTTTCTTGGTCATGCCGGGTTCTACCGGCGATTCATTAAAGATTTTTCCAAAACTGTGAACCCGCTTTGCAAGTTGTTAGAGAAGGATGTCAAGTTTATCTTTGATGAGAAGTGCATAGAGTCTTTTGAGTTACTGAAACACAAGTTGACAACAACTCCTATAATCACTGCTCCTAATTGGGACTTGCCTTTTGAACTTATGTGCGATGCGAGTGATGTAGCGGTTGGGGCGGTGCTAGGCCAAAGAATCAACAAAATGTTCCATCCTGTGTATTATGCTAGCAAGACTATGAATGAGGCCCAGAGAAACTACACAGTGACAGAAAAGGAGCTATTGGCTATTGTGTTCGCGATGGAGAAATTTAGACCTTACCTTATGGGGGCAAAGGTGATCATACACACGGACCATGCAGCCCTTCGGTATTTGATGACTAAGAAGGATTCGAAAGCAAGATTGATGAGATGGGTGCTACTCCTTCAGGAATTTGATTTAGAGATTTTGGATAGAAAGGGAAGCGAGAATCAAGTTGCCGACCATTTGTCCCGATTAGAGGAAGATGGGAGACCAAGTGATGGTATTGAGATTAATGATAGGTTCCCTGACGAGCAGCTTCTTTCCGTTTCTATGTGTGAGATGCCATGGTTCGCGGACATCGCCAACTTCATTGTGACTGGTAACATCCCGTGCGAGCTCTCTTCCAACCAAAGGAAGAAACTCAAGCGGGATAGTTTGGATTTTTATTGGGATGATCCGTATTTGTTTAAAATTTGCACGGATGGAGTGATAAGGAGATGTGTACCGGAAAGTGAACAAATAAGCATATTGGAGGCTTGTCACTCCTCTCCCTATGGTGGGGGGTGAGGACAGCCTCAAAAGTTTTGAGTTGTGGCTTCTATTGGCCCACGTTGTTCAAGGATGCTAGTGAATTGGTGAAGAGTTATGATGCATGTCAAAGAGCCGGCGGTATTTCCAAGAAGGATGAGATGCCCCTCAATACAATTCTTAAGGTGGATATTTTTGATGTTTGGGGCATCGATTTCATGGGTCCGTTCGTGAGCTCCTGTGGTAATACTTACATTCTCGTGGCGGTGGACTATGTTTCAAAATGGGTGGAAGCCGTGGCTCTTCCCAACAATGAAGCGCGAAGTGTTGTAGCATTTTTGAAGAAGAGTATCTTTACGAGATTTGGTACTTCTCGGGCCATTATTAGTGATGGGGGGTCCCATTTTTGCAACAAGGCTTTTGACTCATTGCTTGCTAAGTATGGAGTTAATCACAAAGTGACCACCCCCTATCATCCACAAGCTAGTGGACAAGTGGAAGTCTCAAATCGGGAGATAAAGAGTATTCTGTCCTAAACGGTGAATGCTAATAGGACCGATTGGCCAAAGAAATTGGATGATGCTCTTTGGGCTTATCGGACGGCTTACAAGACTCCAATTGGTATATCTCCGTATCGGTTGGTGTTTGGTAAAGCTTGCCATCTTCCAGTGGAACTTGAGCACAAGGCTATGTGGGCATTGAGGAAGTTGAACTTGGAATGGGATGTTGCAGCAAATCTCCGAGTGGAGCAATTGAATGAGCTTGATGAGTTTAGATTTCATGCCTACTCTAGCTCATCTTTGTACAAGGACAAGATGAAGTACCTCCATGACAAGTATGCTCAGGGTACAGAATTCAAGGTGGGTGACATGGTTCTTCTTTTCAACTCCCGGTTGAGGTTATTCCCGGGAAAGCTCAAGTCTAGGTGGAGTGGTCCATTTGAAGTTGTTGGGGTGACCCCATTTGGTGCTATTGATCTCAAGAACAAAAATGGTGAAGTTTTTCGAGTCAATAGGCATCGTGTGAAGCATTACTTGGGGAAGATTGACGACAGCCACGTGGTGGCACTCCTTCATTTGAAGTGATATTGTGGTAGAATGCGTCGTGCCGCGACGTTAAATCAGGCGCTTCTTGGGAGGCAACCCATGTCTTTTTCTTTCTTTTTATTTTTCCGTTGTAGATTAGGATTTTTCAACTCATGGTTTGTGAGATGTTGGAGGGTTGATGTTGGACCACTGCAGGGCAAAAGTAGCAAAAATTTTAAGGTCTCTGAAGTTTGCCTACGCGACCGCGCACCAAAACAGTGCGGTCCGCGTAGGCTGGTGAAAGGGGAGCTGAGTCTCTAAAGTTTTCTACGCGGTCCGCGTGACATTTTTGTGCGGCCCACGCGGGAGCAGCCCAAATTACATACTCTCTGAAGTTTCCCACGCGGCCGCGCACCAAAAAAGTGCGGTCCGCGTGAGTTGTTCAGGCAATTAAGGAAGCTAGAAATCTAGCGCGGTCCGCGGCCATTTCTACGCGGCCGCGCTGGTGGGTAAGTAATGGGTCCCACAGTGTTTTCTATAAATAGATACCTAGGCTTCATTTTAACCTTTTCGCCAATTTTCTACCTGAGCTCTAAATTTTCACTGTGCATCAAAAGAACTTGCTTCTAGCAGTTGAAACTTTCACAACCCCTGGTAATATTTCTCACTAATCTCATTCATAGTTTAATCTTTTTATTTTTATTTGCTTTCTATTAGTATAACTTCTTATTTTCTTCTTTCTCTCTTAGTTTTACTTGTTACGGTAGATCTTGTGTGTTTATGTGAAACAATGGGCATGAATTCTTGATTAGTAACTGAGTAGGGACAATTAGGACCCATAATTTGAGCAAAAAAATTGGAGTTAAAGAAAATCCCCATACTCAGTTCATTGTCTGCCCTACGCGGCCGCGCGTCCTTTCTGCGCGGTCCGCGCCAGCCTAGTGCGGCCGCGGTCCACAATAGTGCGGACCGCGTCGTGAGATTCAGAGAGGGGTGTCTCTGGAACATCTTAAGCGCGGTCCGCGCTCCAGTTTTACGCGGTCCGCGCTACCCAGCGCGTCCGCATGGCACTTTTGCGCGGTCCGCGCCCCTTCTATTCTGCAACCCTGTTTCTAAGCCATGTTTTCAACTGTACCATCCAATTCACCGCATATGCTTCAACTAACAATGTTAGACTTTTCTTTGCAGATCATGGTTAAGCAACGAGGAGGAAAAGAACAACAACCCGGGAGGGGTGGTTCCTCCCGAGGGGGAAAAGGAAAGCGGGTTGTTAAACTCACTCCCCAGACTCGGGAGAATATAAAAAAGACCCGCAAGATAATACGGAAGCTGATAGAGCTGCCTCCCACTCTTCGGGGAGTGAGTATGCACCATCCCGGAGTATTACTTCTGAATCTGCTCCCACTCACATGTCTCTCTCGCTCCAATTGCATGACTCTCCTTCAACTTCACCTACCTCCAATGGACCAGCTGATAAAAACCTCAAAAGACCGGTGAATGTAGTTTTGGACTCGTCTGATGAGTCCAAAGATAGAAGTGAGGCACAATACTCCACCTCCCCCACAACTTCATTTTCTAGGGAGAGTGCAGGATATGGTGAGGGGGGTGAGCCCCAAGTTGGTGGTGTTGATAGAACAAGAAAATCGGAAGCATGGGCAGATAGATTTGTAAGTGAAATAGCCTTCCACAGATTTCGAGAGTGGTGGCCCAAAAGAAAATTGATTCCGGAGAGGCAATTTATTGACTCTGATCTTCTTCCTCTAAACCCACATGTGCAAGCACAATTCCGTACTAGAGAGGGTTGGGCGTTCTTCAGGGAACGTTGCATAGTCGCAAATGAACATATGGTGAAAGAATTTTACTGCAATGTTTATCATGTAGTGAAAGACTCAAAGGCGACACAAGTGAGGGACAAAGTGGTGATGCTTGATGGGAAGTCTCTGAATGAGTTTTTGGGGTTCAACGAAGAGGACGAAACCCAATACTTAGAAAAGCTGGCAATGAAAGAAGAGGTTCGCCCGTGGTTGGCCCAGCACTTGGCAGCCCCGGGCACTGTCCCAGTTTGGTTGAAAGCAGGGGAGAAGATTCTGAGAAACACGTTCAGTTTTGAAGCAAAGGGTTGGTTGACCTTCGTGTGTAGTAGGCTTGACCCCTCCACTCATGATCACACAGTTCCTATTCCCCGTGCAGTGTTAGTGGCTTCTATTATGGCTGGTTTTCCTCTGAATGTGGGCGACATCATGTCAAGGGTGATTTCTACGGTCGGGCAGGAGACCAACACAAACTACCCCTTCCCGAACACTCTTTCCCTGTACTTTAGAGAATTGAAGGTGAAGAAGAAGAGGTTTGATGTCAGGTAGATCCAGTGGCCCCCTACTCATGGTACAGTCAGTTGGGTCCCGACAACCCAAAGAGGTCCAAAAAGCCTCAGGCATCCACTTCCACCGCACCTGGCCAGTCTGAGGAGCCAGCGGTTATTGAGTAGTCCATTGAGCCTTCCATTATCCCTGCTACCAGTTAGACATTGCCTCAGGGTCCTTCTTCTAGTGCTGGTCCATCTACTGCAGCAGACCAGGATGTCCCTTCCTCGACGACCACCGGTTCACTGCCCACCAGCTTGCTCAGTCTCTAGCCAGTTTGAACAACTGGATGTCAGCTGCGACATCCAAGTTGTCAAACTTGGCCACTGTAGTTCAGGCACAGTCAACCCCTTCCACAGTTGAGATCCCTCCTTCTATTGAGGAGACACTGAAGAAGATCTTGGCCAATCAGGAAAAGATGATGGAGACACAGAATGCCTTGGCTAAGGCAGTTGGAGCACACAGCACAGCACTGGGTAAACTTGCTAGGGAACACGGGAAATTGAGGAAGCAGAAGGCCTCCAAGGAGTCAGTGATGAAGTTGAGGGAGGATGTGGATAAGCTTTTGGCGGATCAGATGCCACTTGACTTACTCTTCGGGGAGCCAGCTGTAGATCCAGCAGCAGTTCAGCCACAGCAGGAGGAGACCCCCAGGCCGAGGAAGAAGAGGAAACTCCCTAGCACTGAGGGAGTTGTGATAGAGGTGGCCCAGGTTCATGAGGGTACATCCAGTGTCCCACCGGTGGTTCAGCCTGTTCTTGATCCAGTTCATGTCCCAGCAGCCCAGCAGTAGCAGGTCGGCGACCAGTCTGAGGTCCCGGCTACTACAGAGGATCCAGGGACGACAGGAGACCCCACGCATGTGGACTAGGCTTGAGGGGCCTCTCTATATCCTTTTACTATGTTTTTGAGCTATCTTGGTAGTTGGCATTGGGGACAATGCCAGCTTTTATTCGTGGGGGTGCGCCCTACCATTTTGATTCTGATACACTGGATGACTGTATATATTTATTTCATTTCTAGTCTATGTTTTTGGTTTTTAAATAGTTGGCCTGTATATAACTTTTAACTTTAGCTACTTTTAGACTCCTATGTATATATTCATCCCGTTGTATATTCTACTCCCCATTGTACATATTCATTCGGTTTTTTCTAATTTTCGTTCAAATTTTTTGTTTTTCTTAGCCTAGTAGTGAGGCTCGTAGCCTTTTATTTCGGTTTTAGTGTTTTCAATAAGCCCTTGGTTTTCTTAATGCCACGGTTCTTTCCAAGGGTAGTATGTTGTGCGAACCGGGTGGCTCTTCCCAATGATAGATGGCGTGACAACCTTCTTAAGGGTTTGAGTCCGTTTTTTATTTTTCTTCTTTTGATTTTCAAAATTTTATAGTTAAGAGGACCTCAGGAAAGCTTCACTTGGGCCTAACACATTTGCCGTTGATCCCATGGTCAAAGACATAATGTTGTGTTTAGGATGGTGAAAATTGTGGCCTTGAGACTCTTGTGTTGATCAAACAATCATCATATGGTTGTGTGGGGCCATTGTGCGCTTGAATTGGAACTAAGGTCGTTGTGGGCTCTCAACTCAATATCTTTAGCAAACCTTGAGTGTGTGTGTGGTGAGAAGTTGAATTATGAGTCTAAGCTCCAAGCCAGCGGTCTAGAACTTACCCTGAATGTTTGTTGAGGCGAAATCATAGGCGAAACTTGACTTGCGAAGTGAATATAGTCCCTCCTTGATCCGAACTTTCAAATTTGAACAATTTCCATAACCTACCAATGAAATGATCCCTAATTCAACCCTTTTGAGCCTTAACCTTCTTCTTTCACGAACCAAAGCTACAAGCATATACCCGTTCTCAATGAGACCCTCTCTTGGCACCCAAATCTTCCCTTGAGCGATGGCAAATACCTAAGTTAGGGGGGGGGGGGGGGGGGGTTGAGACAAGAAAGGATTCAATGCGGTAAAGAGGCACAAAAGCAAAAGAAAAGGAAGGCAATGAAAAAGAGAAAAAGACAAAAAGAAATGCAAAAGTGAATAAGAACCGGAAAAAGGGATTCAAAGAAAACAAAGTGAAAAAGGCTATGTAAAAGTAGAGAAAGGAGAAAGGTTTAAAGTGCAAAAGAAAGAGTGACAATGTGTCTCTCTACCCCCTTGAAAGAAATGAAAGAAGTGAAATACTCAAATGAGTCAAAAAAGTATGCCATAATGAGCCAAAAGAAGTGCTAAAGGGAAGATTGAACCTAAATGAACAAAAACATATCCTACCTTCACCCAAAAGCCTTCACAAAGACTCCTCAAAAGCCCTATATGATCTTGAGTTGAGGGAAGCCTACATTAGTGGATCCTTACATAAGGGGCAAGCATATGGTACCTAAGGCTGGACTTATGACCTTCTTTGTGAGAGAAATGAGTGAAAACAAAAATCCATCAACCTCAGGTTGTGTGTCATTACTCTAAAAAGTGAGGTTCGCTTAGGGAAAGTTGAGGATGTGTGAGTTTGGATTCCACAAAGACCAACGTAAAGCGCCTTGATGAAATGAGTCAACCCTTGATGCTTTCGTGTCACATTCGATCCATAGTTCTTAAAAGACTAAAAATGTGTTAATGATGCATTCATATTGAGGGCAATTGTTAGTACCAATTGATGCGTGATGAGGCTTCCTTAGAATAAGCTGGAATTACTTGGATGTTTCCTTTTTAGGGATGGGTTTTCATCTATTTGCTAGAGGACAAGCAAAGGTCTAAGTTTGGGGGAGTTGATAACTGTGATTTTAACACGTTTTATGCCCATACTTGCCTATGCCTTATGTATGAATTGTCATGAAATAGACTCAGAATGCTTACAAAGTGCGCTTGATTGCAGGTTTGAGCGACAAGATGACGAAAGTCAAGAACCATCTCGAAACGGAGTGAAACCTGCTCAAGCATAAAAAATCATTGAAGTGGGGACAGGAGGACCTAGCGCGGACCGCACTAATTTGTTGCGCGGCCGCGCTAGGAGATTCAGAGAGCACCCATTTCAGGAGTCTCCAAGCGCGGTCAGCACTCATTTCTATGCGGTCAGCGCTGGTGTCTACGTGGTCGCGCTTCAATGTTGTGCGGTCCGCGCTTATTAGCCTGTGCGGCCGCGCTACTTCTTTGTGCGGTCCGCGTCCCCAGTTCCAGAAGTGAATGATAGAAGGCCAAGACCCCTACGCGGCCGCTGCATTTATGCGCGGTCCGCGCCAGCCCCGCAGGGGTATTTTTGTTCGATTTTTCTGGCATAGTATAAATAGAATATTTTATTATTTCTAGGGAATGTTTTAGACATCAGATAGCAGCAGCACTCGTGAGATTCAAGTTTTAGCCTATTTTGGGCATTTTAACCTTGTTTTAACGTGAATTCGTGTAGATTAACTTCCTAGTTAATTATTATGTTGATTTTATCTACTTCTTCTTTAATTTCTGTTGCCATTATGTCTAGCTAAACCCATTAGCTAGGGTTGTGGCTCAACCCTAGTGTGGGTAATTAATGGGTGTGATTGTTTAGTGCTTGAATGATGTTGGGTGTTTGATATTTGGGTTGATTTTATGTTTTAACTAGGATTTGGTGGTTGCAAACACTAAGTCTAGCTTAGTGAGTCTTGACTCTTCTTGAGAAAGAGTGTCTATGACTCCAAAGTTAACCCAACAAGGAATTGGGATGGACCCATGAGAATGGTAGTCCCAATTAACGGGTAAGACCTCGAGAGAGTGATTACCCAACTTNAGTTTGGAGTTTTTATTGGGATGATCTGTATTTGGTTTAAAATTAGCACGGATGGAGTGATAAGGAGATGTGTGCCGGACAGTGAACAAGTAAACATATTGGAGGCTTGTCACTCCTCTCCCTATGCGGGGGGAGGGGGGTGTGAGGACAGCTTCAAAAGTTTTGAGTTGTGGTTTCCATTGGCCCACGTTGTTCAAGGATGCTAGTGACTTAGTGAAGAGTTGTGATGCATGTCAGAGAGCCGGTGGTATTTCCAAGAAGGATGAGATGCCCCTCAATACACTTCTTGAGGTGGATATTTTTGATGTTTGGGGCATCGATTTCATGGGTCCGTTCGTGAGCTCCTGTGGTAATACTTATATTCTCGTGGCGGTGGACTATGTTTCAAAATGGATGGAAGCCGTGGCTCTTCCCAACAATGAAGCCCGAAGTGTTGTAGCATTTTTGAAGAAGAGTATCTTTACGAGATTTGGTACTCCCCGGGCCATTATTAGTGATGGGGGGTCCCATTTTTGCAACAAGGCTTTTGATTCATTGCTTGCTAAGTATGGAGTTAATCACAAAGTAACCACCCCCTATCATCCACAAGCTAATGGACAAGTGGAAGTCTCAAATCGGGAGATCAAGAGTATTCTGTCCAAAACGGTGAATGCTAATAGGACTGATTGGTCGAAGAAATTGGATGATGCTCTTTGGGCTTATCGGACGGCTTACAAGACTCCAATTGGTATGTCTCCGTATCGGTTGGTGTTTGATAAAGCTTGCCATCTTCCAGTGGAACTTGAACACAAGGCTATGTGGGCATTGAGGAAGTTGAACTTGGAATGGGATGTTGCAGCAAATCTCCGAGTGGAGCAATTGAATGAGCTTGATGAGTTTAGATTTCATGCTTACTCCAGCTCGTTTTTGTACAAGGACAAGATGAAGTACCTCCATGACAAGTATGCTCGAGGTAAAGAGTTCAAGGTGGGTGACATGGTTCTTCTCTTCAACTCCCGGTTGAGGTTATTCCCGGGAAAGCTCAAGTCTAGGTGGAGTGGTCCATTTGAAGTTGTTGGGGTGACCCCATTTGGTGCTATTGATCTAAAGAACAAAAATAGTGAAGTTTTCCGAGTCAATGGGCATCGTGTGAAGCATTACTTGGGGAAGATTGATGACAGCCACATGGTGGCGCTCCTTCATACGCGGTCAGCGCTGGTGTCTACGCGGTCGCGCTTCAATGTTGTGCGGTTCGCGCTCATTAGCCTGTGAGGCCGCGCTACTTCTTGGTGCAGTCCGCGTCCCCAGTTCCAGAAGTGAATGATAGAAGGCCAAGACCCCTACGCGGCCGCGCTGCATTTATGCGCGGTCCGTGCCAGCCCCGCGGGGGTATTTTTGTCCGATTTTTCTGGCATAGTATAAATAGAATATTTTATTATTTCTAGGTTAAGTTTTAGACATCAGATAGCAGCAGCACTCGTGAAATTCAAGTTTTAGCCTATTTTGGGCATTTTAACCTTGTTTTAACGTGAATTCGTGTAGATTAACTTCCTAGTTAATTATTATGTTGATTTTATCTACTTCTTATTTAATTTCTGTTGCTATTATGTCTAGCTAAACCCATTAGCTAGGGTTGTGGCTCAGCCCTAGTGTGGGTAATTAATGGGTGTGATTGTTTAGTGCTTGAATGATGTTGGGTGTTTGATATTTGGGTTGATTTTATGTTTTAACTAGGATTTGGTAGTTGCAAACACTAAGTCTAGCTTTAGTTGCAAACACTAAGTCTAGCTTAGTGAGTCTTGACTCTTCTTGAGAAAGAGTGTCTATGACTCCAAAGTTAACCCAACAAGGAATTGGGATGGACCCATGAGAATGGTAGTCCCAATTAACGGGTAAGACCTCGAGAGAGTGATTACCCAACTTGAACCCTAAGTTGCTTGGTTTGTTAGCCTACCCAATTGGTCTCGAGAGAGTCAATTGGGCAAAATCACTCTTTCTACCGGGAGGTGTGAGAGTGAATGCTATCGTGCAACGGTTATATCAAAATCCCCATAGTCATCATTCTCGTATTAGGAATCTCGACCCGTCAGTTGACCACCTAGGTAAATGCCACGACCCTAGTGTCTTTCTCTATCTTGCATACAACCTAGAGTTACTATCTTAGCATAATTTAGTTAAAATTAGTAGTTGTTAAATTGTAGTTGATAATCACAAAAACCCAAAAATGATAGAAGATCAATTAGAAGCAAACACGCAATTCTAGGCTAAACAAATATCCAATTCCCTTTCTAGCTCCCTATGGAAATTGACCCCGATACCACTATTGGGTAAAAGTATTAGCGCCCACTCTTCCTAAGGTTGAGTTCGCTGCGACTTAATCAGTGCCAAGGTAACCCGACACTTTAAACAGAAGTCAAACACAACCCTATCAAGGGGGCCCAATGTGAAATGGTACGTGTACACATTCAAGAATCCGTCGGCCGTGATTCTCTCATCCGGGGAAAGTGTCTGTAACACTACTTTCTCCCCCCATACCGCAGTCTTTTCTCACTAACCCAAGATGCTCTTCTCCTATCAAAGTAATATTCAAGGAATGCTCTCATTGGTCCCGAATACCGGAGGTGGAGCTCTCCCCTCTCTGCTCGACAGACCCCGATGTAGCAGTCACGGCGATAGCAAAATCAGAGAACTAAAGCAGGAATCGGTGCAAGTACGTTGGTACTGAAACGATGATAGGCTTAATGCAGGAAAAGAAGGGTAGCTACTTAGAATGATGGGATCTCCAAAAGAGTAGGAACAATCCTATATGTATGGAAAAACGGCGATGGTCTGCCTGCCTTAGAAGCCGATCAAAAACACTGACTGATATCACTTCGGGAAGCTATGCGGGCGTAATCGCCTCGGTAGCTTTGCAGCCATATCGTACATTAGGCGACGCCATGTAATGTTTTGGGAACGGAAATACCCGTACCACTGCAAGTCCCGAGGTGGTACCCGACCTCGAGGACCTCCATCAAAGAGAAGTTAGGCTTTAAGAAGACAATGGCATCATTGCAAGTCCCGAGGTGGTACCCGACTTTGAGGACCTCCATCAAAGAGAAGTTAGGCTCTAAGAATCCAACGACATCATTAAAGGACTCGAGGTGGTACCCGACCTCGAGGACTTCCGTCAAAAAGGAGTTAGGCTCCGAGGAAATAAGCATTTAAGCTCCATCCATATGGGCTTTATCCTAGGGTGCCATCTATATTCGGGTAAACCCTCGTCCGGGACCTATCTGCAACGCCATAAGGCTATTTACAATAAGTTCAAAACAAACTTCCAGATGGCCCGAGTCTGAGCAAACCCCTACTCGGGGACTGTTCTCAAAAGTCCAAAGGTAGTCTCTATTTCTCGGGCTCCCGAGCGAATTCCCCCTCGAATATTATTGCAAGGCCTAAAGACTGTTCTCGAAAGTCTAAAGGTCCGAAGCCCTACTCTCGTTCAACTCGAAGTCAGGGTCCCGACGACCCGGGTCTAATCAGTCCAACCCGGGCTCGGTCCAGGGAATGGCAAAGGGTTCCACGAGGAACCGTGTTAGTCAGTCAAAGGTCAGAAAAAATACTTACACCTGGGCTTGGTATCGACACCGACCGGTAGAATCATGCATTTAGAGTCTCCATAAGCGCAAATAAAAGGAAACATAGCAAACACCAGAGATAAAATTGGGGAAACGTTTTTGTATTCATAAACACTCGATTACAAAAGCCCACGATGGGTCCTTACATATGATTACAAAAGCCCACGAGGGGTACTTACATAGAAACAAAGAAGCAAAGGGGTACACATATAGTAAAAGACAAGAGCCTAATCTATTATCGAGGGTCATCCTCGGCAGCAGCACCTTCGAGCACTATCTCCTTGGGCATGCATCCTCGGTGGTAATATCCTCGAAATGCCATATCCTCGGGAGTCTTATCTCGATCCTCCAGAATGGAATCTTCAAAAGGAGAAGATGAATAAGAGGAAAATGGTGGAGGAGAGCAAACTGACGCGGGAGAGGCAAAAATGGGTGAAGAAGTGGCTGGGTGAAAATTTTGGCTAGTATGGACTTCGCCAACACTACTATTGCGAAGCCACTTTTTGAGACGCTACACCGGTGTGGGATGCATCAGTTAGTGGATAGTACCTCCTCACTCCATGGAAAGCAAAAGGAGTGAGGTGCCGCACCCGGTAGTTGGGGGAGGTGAGCAGCGGTGTAGAGTCCAAACACTCCCTGATCAGCGGTGTAGAGTCCAAATATTTCCCCGAACCAGGAGAAATTGGCCCCCTACTTAGTCGTCCTGAGCCAACAACAACAACAACAATAATAACAACAACAACGAAATGGTGTAATCTTGACGGCAAAAGAAAGTCCAGGAGATAGGCCGTGGCATGGCTGATAGAAACGCTGCCGTATAATCTTGAGGCCATGAGCCTCAAACATGGTGAACGACAATGGGTAAGGATGGTGAGAAGAGAAGGATGGATAGATATGGGAAGACACTTGGATGAAAGGTTAATCCCAGGAGGCTCCCATTTATAGGAAGGCAACAGGACCGACGACGCCATTATTTTCTTCGAAAGACATAACGACAGGCACATTTAATGTGTCCTTGGGAGCTGAACCGACGGCAACATTATAGCTTTGAAGAATGAGAAACCGTAATGCTTTGTATGATTCTGGAGAAGTGAAATGACGGGATGTTTCGGTTATAACGGAGGCTTGCATCATCGATATGACATCATCACGGGAAGTCCGAAGATTTCGATGTCAAACTCATTTCTTATCGCTCCTCTCTAAGAAATGTGAGGACTATCTGTAAACGGTGGAATCAGAGGGTTCAATTCCTCGTCATTGAGGCACCTCAGAAAATCATCTCGAAGCCTCGAGGGTACAAGGCTATGGTTGAGTTTCCTCCCTTGAGGTTCGTCGACGCTCGACCTTGGGACAATGTTGACCACAACTATGGTAGAAGTGGGGAGTTCCCAAGGCACGCCGCTAGGGCTGACAAAGTCTAGTGGGCTATTCTGAACCCAAATTAGGGCGTCATTTAGCTGTCCCATCTCCATATCTATGTAATTAATGCACTTTGTACTACATTGGGATTCCCTCCTATATAAAGGGAGTCCTTGTCATTTTAAAAACATCTGTTGCTTCATACCTAATACACGAGAACATTCTCTCTCCTCTCTAACATATTCTCTTGATATTGTTGCTTCATTTATTATCTTCATATTTATTCACCATGTATTACTTATCATTGGCCATAAAGAGCCTTCGTTGATTTTATTAAAGCTGTTAGTCATACTTTGACCACCTTCGATAGCTCATAGTCGAGCTTCGGGATCGACCTCGAGACCCCCAAATCGACAAGCTTGAGGCCCCGATTGTTCGCATATTGGTTTAGTTATCACCTTATTCCTAACTTTTATCTCGTTCCTAAGTCTCACATATAGTATCAACTGCTTTACTACTAGCATAAAAATAGATCACGTATTTTTAGAGTCCCATAATCAAATTTAATTGTTATTACCATTTTCACGATAACATTGTTGTTGTTATTGTTGTTGTGTCATTCACTCTCGTCACCATAATACATTGTTGTCACCTTTGTTTACTACTTGGTTGCTTTATTTTATCTCTACTGTTACTTGAGCTGAGGGTCTATCGAAAACAACCTCTTTATCTATGTAAGGTAGGGGTAAGGTTTGCGTACACGCTACCCTCTCCAAACCCCATTTATGGGATTACACTGTGTTTGTTGTTGTTGTTGTAAGCACATACTCTTCTCATTGTTGGGCTTTACTTTGATTACCTAAGATTCAATTTATAACAAATTATATATATATATATATATATATATATATTTGTAATCACATGTACAAACCAAACTATTTATATCATTTAAGTTAAACAGATATACTTTTATTCTTCGTACACCAATACTGAAATTATCTTAAATATACGCAGCGACTCCAAATGATGTGAAAAGTGAAGGGGCTCTAACAGCCCATCCGGTTGCACCTGCTCAGGACTATGTGGTTCCAGTCATGCCTGATGACAAGCAGCGTAGGTTGGAGACACTTGGTAGACTTGAGCCTCTGACTTTTAGTGGTGTAGAGGGCAAGGATGCCCAGGGTTTCTTGGACAAGCGTCAGAGGATTCTCCGTACAACGGGTATTCAGGAGACCAGTGGGGTCTCGTTCACTACTTTTTAGTTCTCTGGAGCTGCCTTTACTTGGTGGGAGGTTTATGAGAGGTGTAGGCTTGTTGGTGTATCACCCCTTACCTGGCAGCAGTTCTCGCTTCTCTTTCGAGAGAAGTATATGCCACAGTCCGGTAGAGAGGAGCTGCGCAGGCAGTTCGAGCAGTTGCGTCAGGATGATACGACTGTGATGCAGTATGATATGAGGTTCTTTGAGTTAGCCCATCATGCAATCTGGTTGGTTCCTGTAGACAGGGAGAGGATTAGGAGGTTCGTTGATGGCCTCATTTATCAGCTACGGATTCTTATTACTAGAGAGAGGGTGTCTGGTGCTTCATTTGAGGAGGTTGTTGACATTGCTCAAGACATAGAGTCGATTCGCCATCAGGAGCGAGTGGAGAGGGAGGCCAAGAGGCCTCGTGGATCCGATATTTTTGGTGGTGCTCCTCATGGGGGTCAGTTTCAGCATGCCAGAGGCCTTCCATTCAGACGTGCTCAGTCAGCTCGCCCAGTTCACCGTGGGCATCATCGGGCCATGGTTCTCACAGTTCTCATCAGGGTCATTCATCACTTAGTACTCTCCCAGCCTAGAGTTCATCCCGTGCTCCATCAATTTAGGGCTCCTCCATGCCAGGTTCTTTTATCAGTCATCCCAGTGCTAGGGGTTCCCTTCAGTCCCTGTCACCAGCACCAGGGTTTCTTATGAGTGTGGGGAGTTGGGGCATATGTGGAGGTAGTGTCCTCGTCGTCATGGGGGTCCGCCTCAGCAGAGGAGTTAGCCATCGACTTCAGCACCAATTACTTCACCACCCGCGCCGTCAGCTAGGGGTCACCCTAGAGGGGGAGGTCGATCAGGTGGTGGTCAGGCCCGTTTCTATGCACTCCCAGCCAGACTAGATGCTATTGCTTCAGATTTTGTGATCACAGGTATTGTCTCAATTTGCCATAGGGATGCCTCTGTATTTGTTTACCGTGAAAATGGTAACAATAATTAAATTTATAAAATAGGACTCTAAAAATATGTGATCTATTCCCGAGCTAGTTGTTAGAGCAGATGATGCTAATAATATGAAATTTGGTGATGGAGCGTGAGCTAAAACGAGATAGTGATCAAACCAAAGGGCCTGCTACCCGGATGTAAGCTAGGCCGATGGGGACTTCGAGGTCGACCTCGAGGTTGAGCTCGGGCTATCGGGGACAATCGAGAGTAGTATAATAGCTAGAGATATAATCTAACGAAGCTATTATAACCGAAACTAAGTTGTACGATGAAGAACACATATAGAGGCAAAGGATATCGAGGTATTCTCGGTATCAGTGAGAGCCAATAAGTTTTAGTAAGAAGAGAGAGAGAAAGATATTATTGCAGTTTGTAGAATTGTTGGAGCCCCCTTTACAGGGTATTAATAGCTCCCCTTTTATAGGAGAGAGGAGCCTAAACTTAGTACAAGATATGTTGCGTGATAAAGAAAGGGGTATGGGACAGCCAACTAGCTTTATGACATGTGCATGGGCCGATGTCGAGCTGCTCGAACAGACTTAGTCGACCCAGGATACATTCATCGGGAACTTTTTCCGTTCGGCGGGGTTTCGATCGATGTTACCTTCGGCTGGGTGTCGACATATCTTGAGGGAAATAGCTGGCTCGAGACCCCGGACCTCTGGAGTGATCTATTGAAGCATTATTCCAATTTCACCGTGCACAGATAGTCTCCGCGTTTCTTAGAGGGTAGCGATAAGAAATGTTTTTGACACTCCATTCCGCGGGCTCTTGAAATGACATCGTGCTGTTGGCGTAGCCCCTCCCACAAATGTCCAGGCATTTCACCTTTTCGCTCCTCCAGGGTCATTCAGGAATATCATGACTCCTTGCTCCTCGGGGTCATATCGTTGTTTATCGATTCAGCTTCCATGAACGCATTAATTGCGCCTGTCGTTACGCTTTTCGAGGGCAGTAATGGCGCCGTCGGTTACTTTGTACTCCCCCTATATATGGGGCTTCTCGTGATCAGCTTTACATTCAAACCTCCTTCGATATCCATCCTTCTCTCCTTTCCTGCCATTTTTTAGTCTTTGCTATGCTTGAGGCCCACAGCCTCAAGATCTTACGCCATATATGCCATGGCCCAACTCTCGATCCTTTTTTGGTTGGACGAATTTGTGCCGCTGTAAGGTTATTGTTGTTGTTGTTGTTGCTGTTGCTGCTGCTGCTGTTACCGTCGCTGTTACTGTCCCCGTTGGCTTGGAGCGACGAAGTAAGGGGTCGATTTCCACTGAATCGGGGAAAAATTCGGACTATGCACTGCTGCTCAAGAGGGGGCTCGGATTATACACCACTGCTCACCCTCCTTCCTCGGCTTGGCGTGTTACATCCTCTTTGGATTCCTGAGGGGTATGGTGACGGTCTCCGCTGGCTGTTGCCTCCCGGGCCGAGGCAATGTTTCAAGAAATGGCTTCGAGATGGTGGTATTGGCGGGGTTCGTACTAGCCAAACTTTTCACCCATCCACTTCCGGTCTTCTTCCGGCATCTCTTCGTCATTTTGCTCTTCTTCTCCGCCTCCCTCTTCTATATCCTTCCTTTTGGAGATGCCATTCCGGGAGGATTTAGGATGAGATCCCCGAGGTGATCGGACACGGAAGATATTGTCTTTGAGGTCATACGCCTAAGAGGGTGGTAATGGAAGCGCAACATAAACAGGCTAGATCCTTAGGCTTGCATATTACCTGTATTTTTTCTCTCTTTCGTGTATAATGTAATCATATGTAAGGATTTTTCGAGGATTGTTGTAAGTGAATACTTGTGCGAATACAAAAGACTTTTTCTTGGTTTCTTCCTTCGATATTGGCCGCGTTCCTTTATATCTTTTGGCAGCTTCGAGTGCATGGTCCTGTTATGTCGTCTGCGATACTGGCCTTGGGCGCGAGTGTTGCATCCGGCCTCATGTTGACGTACTGGCTGTGTGCGGGGTCCTTTTGTGACTTCCCCAACTGGGCCCAAATTGAGCCAACAACCTCGGGCCGTCGGAGCCCTTTCTCCGCGAGAAAGTGTGGTCGAAGTTTTCGGACCTCGTTATGGCCGTTGAGAAGAGACTCGTCTGAGGATCCGTGGTCTCGAAACGCCGGTAACTTCCTGGAGTTGATCTCTGAATAGAGATCCAGCTGTGCTTCGGGCCGTCCTGGTCATTACCCGGAGCCCGTTTTGTACGGGCGTTTTTGTTAAGTACGCCTCCCCCTTTGTAAATCAGCCTCCTATGGCGAATGCCTCTTGGGGCTGTATGCCAATTTGTTGGTCTACTTTGGGCATTGTCTCGATATGGCGAAAGTCCTTGGGGTCGGAGTTGGTGTCGGGGGTCTGTGCCTTTTATCGGTGTTGGCTCGTTCCGGCCCTTTTCTTATGCGTTTGTGGAGTTACTTCCGTTCAGGGATTCCTGGAGCTTGCTGATTTTATGGCGCTTGGCGGATCATGCCCTTAACAGCTGCTTGTCCGAGGTACGACATAAACCGGGCATGACGATAGATGAGATATGTGCTGCATACTTATGAAGGAGCTTTCATTGGGGCGAGACTGGCCCGTGTCCCGAGGAGAGTGCGTTGTCCGAGTGCGGTTCCTTAAGGCCAACAAGGGTAGGGCTACTTAGGAGGGTGTTTGGTCGTTGAGTAGGCCTTGTCGGCTTCCCATTGTGGCAGGTTTTGGTGTGATCCCTCCGCATCTTGGATCTTTGAGCTTCGATTCGAGTCGATATGGCCGTAGAACTGCAGCTTGATTCTTCGAAGAGTCCGGGATGGGAACAGCCGGTGCCCGGACTGGCATAACACTAAGCTGAACTGTGGATAGTGCAGGAGTGGTGATTTATCGCCGATGATTTGAGCCAGGCCGGAGCGGGCCTTCGAAAGGATCGTTTGCTTGCAGAGACTTATGCCGGGGTACCATTTTTCCGGAGAAATTTGCTTGAGCGAAGGTAGTCGGGCGTGGTGCCTGGCTCGTTTACGGCTGATGGCCCGAAGAACGAGGCCGGGGCCGATAGGCTGCCATTTTTTTTGGAGCGTCGACCTTGCCACTCTGTGTTTTGCCTTTTACAGTCTATGCTTGTAGACGGAGAGCGCATCTTTCACGCTTATATATATATATATACATAACAAAAAAAAGAGAGAGAGGAGTCATGAATTTCATTACCTCCTTTGTATTGCTTTTGATCCGATGGACTGGTTTCCGTGTTTCGGCGGGACCCTCGCGACTTCGGAACCAATCTATTTAGGCCAGGGGACCTTTGAGTGCGATTTGCTAATGCGAGCAAGCGTCGGAACCTTTACGTTTTGTCTATCCGTTTCAGGCCTTGAGTCAGGTTTTTGCCGAGCTTGCCTGTCCTTCGGTCTCTTTGCGCCGGTGCGGGAGAATCTTCGAGCCGAGGTTGTGATGAATGATACCAGGTCGGGGAAGAAAATGACGGCTTACTCAAGGAGCGCTGATGGCACCAAGTTGAGTTTGCAGAAGACCCTCGATCGTGCCTAAAATAGCAGAGAGCGCGTGATGTGCAGATCCTGGAGGGAAGTCTTTGAGGAGATTCACGCAAGGGGATTTGGTCTTTCGAAGGAGATTAGGCCAAAGGAGAGGAGTATGATGCTAAATTCCTGCTGTCCGATGCTGAGGAGACCGCTGGGCTATGACTGTCGGAAAAAAAAGTGGAATGATCATTTCTTGCCTCCTTTGTTATGTATATACAGTTTTCAATATTCTATGCAAGTTGGGGCTGCGCCTTGTCGTAGAAAAAAGAGAGGGAACCCCGCAACTTATATTTTTTGTATTTCCGCTTGTTGGAATTTCAATTGGGTCGATTCAATCCCGGACTTGCCCTAAGGCTTGTATGCTTTACTCGTTGTCAGGTTCAGTCTTCGAGTCTAGATCTGACTCGAGCTTAATTTACCCTCGAGATTGGCGCTTGTCTGGGTTGGCGACGACGGTTTTTTTTTCTCGCCTTTGGGCGTTTGGTTGTTTTAACTTATTTAGGGTCCAGTCTCCGAGCCGCATTGCGATTCGAGATTAAATTGACCCTTAAGCTGTCAGTTTTGGCTATCGACAAGGGCTCTTATGCTTTTTAGTCGTAGAGACCTTTTGATATGTGGCCCGTAGTCTTGTTTAGTTAACTATTTTGGATCCGATCTCCGAATCGAGTTACGATTCAAGCTCACTTTAATCCTCAAGCTGTCAATTTGGCTGGCGACAATGGCTCTTATGCTTTTTGGTCGTAGAGACCTTTTGATATATGGCCCGTAGGCTTGCTTAGCTGGTGACAATGGCTCTTACGCTTATTTTTTGCCCGTGGACTTTTCGTAGGCTTGTTTTCTGCTCGTTAAGGTCTTTTGAAAGATTTTTGCCTGACCCGTCATCGGTTCTGGAAGAACCTCGATTTCAAGTCGTTATCGGCGAAATTTCGAGCACCTCGGAAGGTTCATAGCCCGTTATTTGCCTGTTGAGGGAAGCCTATTTTAACTGGTTCTTTCCGAAGTGTATTCGAAGTAGTGGCCTGCGATTTTTGTTTAGCGACGGTTGGGCGTCCCCGAGTCGCATTATTTTGGCTGTCTCAGCCGTTTTGACCGTAGTCATGTGCATTTGGCCGTAGCCATTTTTGATCCCGAGTGATAGTTTAGGCGTCTACATCGAGGGTATGCCCTTTCGGGATTCTTACAAATAGGACGTATAGCCTAAACTTCGGGAATTTCATGCCTGTTGAGGTCTTACAGTTTGTCATGCCTATTGAGGTCGTACAACTTGTCATGCCTATTGAGGTCTTACAACTTGTCATGCCTATTGAGGTCTTACAGTTTTTTCGGTGATGTAGTATGGTGATTGTCGTCAGTCTCCGAGTCATCATGTTGTTTAAGCGTGAAGACCGCTTCTTGTGAACTCGGAGCTGCATTTTCGGGGCTTTACGAGCCTGGAGTTCCGGTCCTGGAGTTATGCGAGTGCCCGATTGCAGGCATTAAGTCTCCGAGTGTTTCGGGATGCATTTGGTGAAGAGAGCCCTGCCGGGAATGCATTGTGATTTCCCCGTTCGGAGAATGGAGTGCTAGAAGGCGTCCTTTGATCCGTTGGCGCAATATACCTTGTTGTGTTGGCCCGACCTATATCGGGCCAAGGCTGATTGCTTGCGGGTTTGTTCCGCCTGAAGAATGTTGCGGTTTCATAGCCTTGACCCAGAGGCCGTTTGGGGCGTTTTGAACTGTTGGCACCTGTTCCTGCATTTTTTGGGATGTTTCAGGGGAAAGATTCGTTATGGGAAGGAGTTCCCTCCTCAGAAAAGTATTTTTCGATTTGTTTGATACAATAGTACATGTTTTTGCCGACGAGGCCTGAATACACCGGTGCTTCGATGCATCATTTTCTTACAGGAAACCTTGTCTCGTGTTTTCCAAAATTCCCACGAGCGGGCCGCTTTTCAAGGGGAATTCCTTCTCGCTTTTTCAGCGGCTGCTGGGTTTGTTCTGAATATTTTGCAGAGTTCCCCTCCCGGTGGCTTGCAGACGTTGCCTGGATAAAAACTTGGTCGAAGAAAAAGAGTGCAACGGGTGCGCCTTTGGGGCTTCGGGGTTTCGTAGCAGTACTAACGTCTAGGCAGCTTCCTATTTGAGTGTCTGCGCGAGGGTTAATCTTGGTTTTGAATAAATAACTTAAGAAAAGGAATGGTTGTACCTTAAAGCTGCATGCACAGGCGACGTCTTGGGACTTAGCCTATTATAACTTCCCGGGGGCGGAGATACGGCGCAAATTTTTCACTTTGCTCTATCAAGTTCGACCGGGGGCGAGACCTGGTCTGCTCGTGGTTTCATTTGGGGGTGGAAGTGTGAGCGCTGGCACTACGTCGTGTATAGCGAACATTTCCCTTGCTGCGTGCTGTTCCCCGTAGACGGTCTTGATCCCGTCCTTTGTCGGGAATTTTATCACCTGATGGAGGGTGGATGGTACTGCTCTCATGCAGTGTATCCAGGGTCGTCCGAATAAGGCAGTATATCTGATATCTCCCTCGATGACATGGAACTTGGGGTCTTGGGTTGTGCCAGCCACGATAACCGGGAGGACGATTTCTCGTTTTGTTGTTTCGCTAGCCATGTTGAAACCGTTGAGGACCCGGGTGGCGGGAATGATTCGTTCGAGCAGCCCGAGTCGTTCTATTACCTTCGCCCTGATGATATTGGCCGAGCTACCTGCATCCACGAGTACACATTTTATCTGAAATGAATTTATAAGAAAGGAGATTACACAAGGGCATCGTTGTGGGGTTGAGACAGGGCTTCGGTGTCTTCTTCGCTGAACGTGAGGGCATCTTTGGGATATATCACCGAGTCCGTTTTTCCCTGGTGATGGATATCTTTGTTCTTCTCACTACCGGTTCCTGCGAGGCATCGACGCCCCCCATGATCATGTGGATGACATGTTGTAGTTCGTTTGCCTCATTTTTCTTGGTCGCCTCCCTCTCTCGAAATTGATTTTTGGCCCGATCGCTGAGAAATTCTCGGAGATGCCCTTTGTTGAGTAGTTGAGCCACCTCCTCTCGTAGCTGATGGCATTCCTCGATCCTATGGCCGTGCGTGTTGTGAAACTCGCATACTAGGTTGTAATTTCTCTGCGAAGGGTCTGACTGTATCGGTTTGGGCCACTTGGCGTCCCTGATCTTGCCGATAGCGAACACGATGTCTGAAACATCGACGCAGAAGTTGTATTCCGATAAGTGGGGCGCATTAGCTGGTACTATGTTTTGATCGAACCGGGTTCTGTTGATGAGTCCTCGAGGGTCCTGTCCTCGATCTATCCTTCGATCATTGCGTGGTAGGGTGCATCTTAGGACGTTCCTCCTGTCTTCGAGGTACGGCTGGTACCTTTTTTTGTTTGGTCTCGCTTCTATTACCAGGAGTCTGCTTGGGTATACCGAGCCCGAAGGGGCTCCCAGTTGGTCGTCCTCGGCCCTGATTTTTGACTGGTACCGGTTGTGGACGTCCGACCAAGTCACGGCCGGGTATTCGATCAGGTTCTGCTTTAGCTGCTTTGAGGCCACCGAGCTTTGTTCGTTCAGGCCTTGGGTGAAGGCCTGTACCGCCCAGTCGTCGGAGACGGGTGGCAGTTCCATTCGTTCCATTTGGAAGCGAGACACGAATTCCCGTAGCATCTCATTCTCTCTTTTCTTGATTTTGAACACGTCGGACTTCCTCGTTGCTACCTTGATGGCTCCCGCGTGTACCTTTACCAAGGAGTCTGCTAGCATGGCGAATGAATCTATGGAGTCGGGAGCCAAGTTGTGATACCACATCATGGCCCCCTTCGAAAGTGTTTCTCCAAATTTTTTCAGCAACACGGACTCGATTTCGTCATTTTTTATATCGTTGCCTTTTACAGCGCATGTATAGGCGGTGACGTGCTCGTTGGGATCGGTGGTGCCATTGTATTTGGGGAGTTTTGGCATCCTGAATTGTTTAGGAATGGGCTTCGGGGCCGCTTCCTCGGGGAACAGCCTCTGTACAAATTTCTTCGAATCCAGACCTTTCAGGACCGGGGGAGCTCCCGGGATATGATCCATTCGAGAGTTATAGGTCTCGACTTTTTTATCATTGGCTGCAATCATTTTTTCACCCGATTAGATCCTTCTGGTAAGATCCTCCAGCATCTTCACTATGGTAGGGTCAGCTGTTGACCCGATATCATTTGATCTTTCGGGTATTTGCTCGGCGGGGGGAGCTATCTCCGGTGCTGGTGTGCTGGGAGTTCTCGAATGGCTTTGCAATTGAGCAATGGCCAGTTGTTGAGCCTGCAACATTTCAAAAATAACGTGAAGACTAACTTCCTGTTCTTCCCTGGCCAGGGTTTTTTGAACTTCCGGTCGGTCGCTGTGTCGCACGCTTCTGTCGGCATGAGAAGTTTCGTTGACTTGCTGTGCGTCCTGTGAGTCCACGTCCACTAGTACTGGTCCGGGTCCGTTATCGGGATCCTGTAGTGGTGCTCCGTCGGCTGGGATAGCTACACCATTTTTCCCGTGATCTTCGAGGCGGTCGTTCTCAACTCGGTTTACCGAGCCAGACATTTTTACCTGAAATCAAAGGATCTTGGGCAAGAAAAAGTGTGAAAGATGATATGCGTTTGCATAATGAAACTAGCAAGAAAATAATCACTATTATTTTTAGCCCCACGGTGGGCGCCAAACTGTTTACCGTGAAAATGGTAACGACAATTAAATTTATAAAATGGGACTCCAAAAATACGTGATCTATTCTCGAGCTAGTTGTTAGAGCAGATGATACTAATAATATGAAATTTAATGATGGAGCGTGAGCTAAAACGAGATAGTGATAGAACCGAAGGGCCTGCTACCCGGATGTAAGCTTGGCCGATGGGGACTTCGAGGTCGACCTCGAGGTCGAGCTCGGGCTATCGGGGACAATCGAGAGTAGTATAATAGCTAGAGATATTCTAATGAAGCTATTTATAACCGAAACTAAGTTGTACGATGAAGAACACATATAAAGATAAAGAACACATATAGAGGCAAAGGATATCGAGGTATCCTCGGTATCAGTGAGAGCGAATAAGTTTTAGTAAGAAGAGAGAGAGAAAGATATTATTGCACTTTGTAGAATTGTTGGAGCCCTCTTTACAGGGTATTAATGGCTCCCCTTTTATAGGAGAGAGGAGCCTAAACTTAGTAGAAGATACGTTGCGTGATACAGAAAGGGAGATGGGACAGCTAACTAGCTTTATGACGTGTGCGTGGGCCGATGTCGAGCTGCTCGAACAGACTTAGTCGACCTCGGATACGTTCTTCTGGAACTTTCTGCGTTCGGCGGGGTTTCGCTCGATGTTACCTTCGGCTGGATGTCGACATATCTTGAGGGAAATGGCCGGCTCGAGATCCCGGACCTCTGGAGTGATCTATCGAAGCATTTTGCCAATGAGAAGTCGGTCCTCCGATTTCACCGTGTACATTATTATTTGATCCTGGTTCCACTTTTTCATATGTGTCATCATATTTTGCTCATCATTTGGATATGTCCCGCGAGTCTCTTGTTTCATTTGTTCGTGTATCTACTTCGGTCGGCAATACTATTATTGTGAACTACGTATATCTGTCTTGTGTGGTGACTATTGCGGGTTTGGAGACCCGAGTAGACCTTTTGCTACTTAGTATAGTTGATTTTGATATGATATTATGCATGGATTTGTTGTCTCTATGTCATGCTATTCTGGACTGTCAAGCTAAGACGGTGATGTTGGCTGTGCCTGGGATGCCATGGATTGAGTGGCGAGGTTCGTCGAATTATGTTCCCAGGAAGGTGATTTCATACTTGAAGGCCCAACGGATGGTTGGGAAGGGTTTTCTTTCTTATTTGGCCTTTGTGAGGGATGTTAGTGCAGAGACTCCTAGTATTGATTTGGTTCTGGTGGTGAGAGATTTCTTTGGATGTATTTCCTGCAGACTCCCGGGCATACCGCCGGACAGAGATATTGACTTCGGTATTGATTTAGTGCCGGACACTCAGCCCATTTCTATTCCACCGTATCGTATGGCACCGGCGAAGTTAATGGAATTGAAGGAGCAACTTCAGGAACTCCTTGATAAGGGGTTTATTTGTCCTAGTGTGTTGCCTTGGGGTGCGCCTATTCTATTTGTGAAGAAGAAGGATGGCACTATGAGGATGTGCATTGATTATAGGCAGTTGAACAAAGTCACAATCAAGAAAAAGTATCCTTTGCCTCGTATCAATGATTTATTTGACTAGCTTCCGGGAAGGTCAGGGTATCACCGGTTGAGGATTAGGGACTCGGACATTCTTAAGAAAGCTTTCTGGACTCGATATGGTCATTATAAGTTCCTTGTGATATCATTTGGGCTGACCAATGCCCCAAGTAGTGTTCATGCATTTGATGAACAGCGTGTTTCGGCCTTATCTCGACTCATTTGTTATGGTAATCGTTGATGATATCTTGGTATACTCTCATAACAAGGAGCAGTATGCAGAGCATTTGAGGGTTGTACTGCAGCGGTTGGGGGAGGAGAAGCTTTATGCAAAGTTGTCCAAGTGTGAGTTTTGGCTCAGTTTAGTGGAATTCTTGGGGCACGTGGTGTTCAGTGAGGGTATTCATGTTGATCTGAAGAAGATAGAGGGAGTTCAGAGTTGGCCCAGACCGTCCTTAGCCATTGAGATTCGTAGCTTTCTTGCTTTGGCGGGTTATTACCGTCGATTCGTTTAGGGATTTTCATCAATTGCATCACCCTTGACCAAATTGACCCAAAAAGGTGCTCCTTTCAGGTGGTCGGATGAGTGTGAAGCGAGATTTGAGAAGCTCAAGACTACCTTGACCACAAATCCAGTGTTAGTTTTGCCATCAGCTTTAGGTTCTTATACGGTATATTGGGATGCTTCTCGGGTTGGTATCCGGTGTGTGTTGTTGCAGGAGGGTAGAGTAATTGCTTATGCTTCTCGTCAGTTGAAGCCCCATGAGAAGAACTACCCCGTTCATGATTTGGAATTGGCTGCCATTGTTCACGCGTTGAAGATTTGGAGGCATTATCTCTATGGTGTGTCTTGTTAGGTGTTTACTGATCATCGTAGCCTCTAGCACTTGTTCAAATAGAAGGATCTCAACTTGAGGCAACAGAGATGGTTGGAGTAGCTAAAGGACTATGATATAACTATTTTGTATCATCCGGGAAAGGCCAATGTGGTGGTCGATGCCTTGAGTAGGTGTCACGACCCAAGTTCGCCCTTCGTGAACAGTCGTGACGGCACCTAGTCTCTACAACTAGGTAAGCCTAACAAATGCGGAAAAAGAAACAATTGCGAAAAGAAAACTAATAAAAACCCAGATAATAAATATAACAGTGTTTAAGATGCCGTCCGACATATAACAATACAAGATTTCCAACCGAACACTCCCAAAACCCGGAATCCCATGAATCATAAGCTAAGAGTACATAAAAGGCTCAAACTCCAGAAATGTCTATCAACAAGGAGGATACAGAAGGGCTATACTAGTACAGAGAATAGAAAGGGACTCCTCGGTCTGCGGGCGCGGCAGATATACATCGCACTTTTTATAGAAACGCCTCGCCTCAAGGGTGATAAGACTGAGTGGAAGTACCTGGATCTGCACAGGAAAAAACATGTGTATGAAAGGGCATGAGTACACCACAGCGGTACCCAGTAAGTGCCAAGCCTAACCTCGGTCGAGTAGTGACAAGGAAGTTCAGGGCCCTACCGGTCATATACAATAATATATATAAGGACGATGAGCAGTAGTAAAGAAATACAGATAAGGAGAGAAACAACAACCACAACCAAGGCAAATAATCACAAAAGGTATACAACCCAACTTAGAGATAACAACCGGGGGTCTACCAGGATCCCGTCATGTAGCCCCAAAAGTAAATAATCAGTAGATCTCCCGGATGTTGTCCCGTAGTCCATATCACCGTGCAGGGGGATCTACTGGAATACTACATCTGGAGTCCCAAAAGTAAATAATCAGTGGATCTCCCGGGTGTTGTCTCGTAGTCCATATCACTATGCAGGGGGGATCTACCGGAATACCACATCCGTAGTCCCAAATAAACAGACAATAGGGATCTACCGGGAACCGCCCGTAGTCCCAATGTAAACACGCAGCAACAACACAAGAATAATCAACTCAATTCAATTTAATATCAAAATAGACAGGTAATTCTAACCTAGCATGCTGCACAGAGTTCAGATAAGGCAGTTTAAGTAAGTAGACAATTTAGTCATTTAGGCATGCTTTCCTAGGATAACAGTAAGCTCAAACTTCAAGTAGCGTAAACGGTGAAGTAAAATACAAAATATAGATACTTAAATGGAAAACAGATCAACAATCAGCACAAGTATGCGCTCGTCACCTCACGTACAAGGCATTTCGGATATCACAGTACCAAATCCTAAGCGGAGTTCCCCCACACAAGGTTAGACAAGCCACTTACCTCGAATCAGCTCAATCAAGTCTATACTGCGTTCTTGCCACGAGTATCTGACTCCAAATGGCCCAAATCTATTCAACGTGATAGCATAATGTTTATAACACTTCAAGCAACTAATTTAACTAATTAATTCTAAGCTAATACACAAAATTAGGAAAAATGACCAAAATGCCCCCCGGGCCTATGTCTCGAAATCGAGTAAAATTTACAAATTTGGGATCCTCACACTCTCACGAGTTCAGCCATACCAAAAGTACCAAAATCGAACCTCAAATGGTCCCTCAAATCACCACTCAAAACTCTCCAATTAACCTAGCCCTAACCTCCAATTTACCATTGATTTTCCTTCAAATTACATGCTTACAATGATAAAAAATCACTATAATAACAAGCTTAGGAACCAATGACCTTACCTCAATGAATCCCTCTGAAAATCTCCCTTGAAATTGCTCCCAAAAGCTTCACCCCGAATGAAATATTGAGAAAAATGGCCAAAAATCACGAAGGAAATCTTTTATACTTTCTGACCCAGGCTTTTCGCACCTGCGGTCTATTTCTAATTTTGTGCTACCGCATCTGCGGTCAAGCGCACCACTTCTACGATTTTCTACTTAAGTCCCCTTTCCGCACCTGCGACCTAGACTCCGCATCTACGACCCCGCAGGTGCGGCACACCTCCCGCATCTGCGTCTTCTGCTCTTTTCACCTGACCTCCCGCTTGGCTACATCTGCGGCTTGCCTTCTGCTTCTGCGGGCATCGCACCTACGGCCTCCCAATCACATGTGCGGTTTTGACAAAAACAATAAACATCAGCTGCCAAACTCAACTCCAAAATCTTTTGTCAACCATCCGTAATCACCCCGAGGCCCCCGAGACCTCAACCAAAAGCACGAACAAGTCATATACCACTACCCATACTTTTACCAATCTTCAAAACACCTCAAACAACATAGAAACACTAAATTATCACCGAATTCAAGCCTAAGAATTCCAAAAACTTCCAAATTCCGCTTTCGATCAAAAAGTCTATCAAACCTCGCCCGAATGACCTGAAATTTTGCACACACATCACATATGACCCAACGAACCTACTGCAACTTCCATAATTCCATTCCGACCCCTATATCAAAATCTCACCTATCAACCGGAAGCTTAAAAAGTTCAACTTTCAGCATTTCATGCCTAATTAAGCTATGAACCTCCTAAACACGATCCGAACGTGCCCCTAAGCCTAAATCACCCAACGGAGCTAACAGAACCAACGAAATCCCATTTCGAGGCCGTCTTCACACTGCTCCGACTACGGTCTAAATTCTAAAGCTTAAACTCTCATTTAGGGACTAAGTGTCCCAAAACTCTCCGAAACTCCACATAAATCCTCCCGGCAACTCACAAAAATAGAACAAACACGAGGAAAACAGTTAATAGGGGATCTGGGTGTTAATTCTTAAAACAACCGGCCGGGTCGTTACAGTAGGAAGGCGGTGAGTATGGGCAGTTTGTTATTTATTCCTGTTAGAGAGAGATGTCTTGCGGTTGATGTTCAGGCTTTGGCCAATCGCTTTGTGAAGTTAGATATTTCACAGCCCAGTCAAATCCTAGCTTGTGTGGTTTCTCAATCTTCCTTGTTTGATAGTATTAGAGAGTTCTAGTATGATGATCCTCATTTGCTTGTCCTCAAGGACAGAGTTCAGCACGGCGATGCTAGAGATGTGACTATTTGTGATGACAAGGTATTGAGGATGCAGGGCCGGATATGTGTTCCCAATGTAGATGGGCTTCGAGAGTCGATTCTAGAGGAGGCCCATAGCTCGCGGTATTCCATCCATCCGGGTGCCGTGAAGATGTACCGGGATTTGAGGTAGCGCTATTGGTGGAGGAGAATGAAGAAAGATATAGTGTTGTTTGTAGCTCGATGTCTCAATTTTCAGCAGGTGAAATATGAGCATCAGAGGTCGGGTGGCTTGCTTCAGCAGATAGATATTCAAGAGTGGAAGTGGGAGCGGATCACCATTGATTTTGTAGTTGGACTCCCACGAACTTTGAGGAAGTTCGATGCTATTTGGGTGATTGTGGATCGGTTGACCAAGTCCGCGCACTTCATTCTTGTGTGTACTACCTATTCTTCAGAGCGGTCAGTTGAGTTTTATTTCCGAGAGATTATTCGCCTGCATGGTGTCCCATTTCCATCATTACAGATAGAGGTACTCAGTTTACATTGCAGTTTTGGAGGGCCGTCCAGGAAAGTTGGGTACTCAGATGGAGTTGAGCACAACTTGTCACCCTTAGATGGACGAGCAGTCCGAGCATACTATTCAGATATTGGAGGACATGCTACGCGCTTGTGTCATTGATTTTGGGGGTTCATGGGACCAGTTTCTACCACTTGCGGAGTTTGCATATAACAACAGTTGTCTACCGACTATTATGATGGCTCAATATGAGGCTTTATATGGGAGACAGTGTAGATCTCCAATTGGTTGGTTTGAGCCGGGCGAGGCTAGGCTTTTGGGTACAGACTTGGTACAGGATGCTTTGGACAAGGTGAAAGTGATTCAGGAGCGGCTTTGTACAACTCAGTCAGGACCACATAGTTGTACTGACAGAAGGGTTCGTGATGTTTCTTATATGGTTGGGGAGAAGGTTCTACTAAAGGTTTCACCCATGAAGGGTATTATGAGATTTGGGAAGAAGGGAAAGTTGAGCCCTCGGTTCATTGGGTATTTTGAGGTGCTTAGGAGGATTGGGGAGGTGGCTTATGAGCTTGGTTTGCTACCTAGCTTGTCAGGTGTGCATCCGGTATTTCATGTTTCTATGCTTTGGAAGAATATCGATGATCCGTCTCATGTTTTGGATTTCAACGCGATTCAGTTAGATGGTGATTTGACTTATGATGTGGAGCTAGTGGCTATTTTGGAATGGCAGGTCCGAAAGTTGAGATTATAGGATATAACTTCAGTAAAGGTGTAGTGGAGAGGTAAGCCCGTGGAGGAGGCTACTTGAGAAATCGAGCGGAGATGCGGAGCAGATATCCACACCTATTTGAGGCTTCAGGTATGTTTCTAGACCCGTTTGAGGACAAACGTTTGTTTAAGAGGGGGAGGATCGAATGACCTGGCCAGCCGTTTCGAGAGTTATAGCCCCGTTACCCCATTTATTCTTCTTTTTGTGTCTTCAGCTATGCTATGATATATTGGATCAGTCGGTTCGGGTTTGGAGTGGATGCGGAGAGGATTTGAGACACTTAGTCTCTTTTGGGAAGGCTTAAGTTTGGAAAGTTTACCGGATGTTTACTTATGTGTAAATGATCTCGGATGTGAATTTTTATGGTCCCATTAGCTCCGTTAGGTAATTTTGGACTTAGGAGCCTGTCCGGAATGTGATTTGGAGGTCCGTGGTGTGAATTGACGAAAGTTGGAAATTTGGCGATTTTGGTCGGCAGTGGAAAATTTGATATCGGGGTTGGAATGGAATTTTGGAAGTTGGAGTAGGTCTGTAGTGTCATTTGTGACGTGTGTGTAAAGTTTCAGGTCATTCGGAGGTGATTTGATAGGTTTCGGAGTCGTTTGCGGAAATTGGAAGCTTAGAAGCTCTTAAGCTTGAATCTGACGGTGATTTGGTGTGTTGATGTTGTTTTGAGTGTTTCGACTAAGTTCGTATGTTGATATATGACTTGTTGGTATGTTTGGTAGAGGTCTCGAGGGCCTCGGGTTGATTTCTGGTGGTTGACGGAACAAGGTTGAAATTTGAGGAATGTTGAAGATTGAACTCAGCTGTCATAACTCCACCCGCGGAGTGGGGATCGCAGGTGCGAGCCCGCAGAAGCGAAGAAGGGGCCGCAGATGCGGCCAAGGATAAGGTTGGCTGGGAGCTGCAAGTGCAAGTAGTGGAACACACCTGCGAGACCGCATGTGTGGGAATTTCACCACAGAAGCGGTTTCTGAGGGCTTAAGTGAGAACCGCAACTGCGATGGATTTTCCGCAGGTGCGGCGTTGCAGAAGTGACATGAGGACCGCATATGCAAAAGTTCTAGGCAGAATGTATAAAAGGTGGACTTCGCGAATTTTAGTTCATTTTCCACCATTTTTAGTCGGTTTTGGAGCTTTTGAGAGTGATTTTGAGGAGGAATTCAAGGGTTTATCAGCTAGGTTAGTGGATTGAGCCCTAATACTTTTATATGTGATGATTTCCCGTTAATTAATCATGTAATTAGTGAAAACTAGGGGTGAAATGAGGGGTTAGGGCTTGGGAATTGGAGAGTTTGATTTGGGGATATGAGGGACCATTTGATGTCGGATTTTGATGAATTTGGTATGGATGGACTCGTGAGCGAAAGAGCTTTCTATTTTCTTGACTTTTATCGGATTCCAAGACGTGTGCCCGAGGGCTGAGTTTGAGAGGATTTCGGGATTTGTGCCTAATTTGCTAGTTTTTCTTGTGGAATTCAATCAATTAGCGCATTTTGATGGTATTGTTCTGGTTAGGAATAGATTCGGAGCGATTGGAGGCCAAGTCGAGGGGCAAGAGCACCGCGGAGTAGAGATTTGACCGGTTTGAGGTAAGTAACGATTGTAAATCTAGTTTCGAGGGCATGAAACCCCGGAATTTCGTACCGTTTTACTATTTTGAGGTGACGCACATGCTAGGTGACGGGCGTGTGGGCATGGGGATTGTGACTTGGTCCGTCCCATAGCAACTATAAAGTTGCGTATTTGGTTGAAACTATATGATAATTATGTGTTTTAGAAAGAGTTTCGGTAAATTAGGTTGAATGCCATATTTGGGCCTTGTGCCAGAGCTGTTTGGACCCCTAGGGGCCTTTTCTTACTATCCTCTCACTGTTTTTGGTTGAAATCTACACCCAGTCTTGATACACTTATTGATTTTATAACTCAGTTTTTATTACACTATTTTGATGCATATGAAATATTGTTTTGGGCTAGTACCCTGTTTTACTGAGATCCCGAGTGGCTTGAGACGTTTATGACTGAGTGAGGCCGAGGGCCTGATTTGTGAAGATATTTATGAGATCAGGCTGCACGCCGTAATATGTTGTTACTAATTCATGATTGAGTGAGGCCGAGGGCCTGATTGATTTATGCCACGGTTTGTTATAGCGCTTGAGCTGAGGGAGCCCCTCCGAAGTCTGCACCCCCCAGTGAGCGCGGGTACACTGTGATGTTACGAGTGATTGAGAGGTTTGCCCGAAGGGCTGTTCATGAGTGATGTTTTGCCCGAGGGGCTGTTTATGATTTCATCATTTTTGCTCACTGTTGCACTGAGCCTCTGTTGAGAAATGTTGAAAACTATCTTCAAATGATTTAACTGAAAGTGAGTTTAAACAAAATGACTTGATTCAAACTCTGCTTTTAAAAGCCTATTGTACTTTTACTGAGTTTTCCTAATATGAACTTTATATGCTTTATTGCTCGTCAATACTTCTCAGTCTTTATTTACTTTGGTTACTTACTGAGTTAGCGTACTCACGTTATTCCCTGCACCTTCTGTGCAAATCCAGTCATATCAGGACCAGGTAGCAGTTGTTGACTATTCCACCCGTAGATCTCCTTGGAGTTGGCAAGGTAGCTGCTGGTGATCGCAGCCCTGTTCTTCTCCCTCCTATCTCCCTATAGTTTATTTTGTAGTTATATTTCCAGACTATGTTAGTCTCAGTATCTTCAAGGAAATTTTTAGTAGATGCACATGACCAATGACACCCTGATGACGAGTTTCTTTCCGCACATTCATTATTTGGATTCTCTTTATTAAGTTTTATTATTGAATAGCTTGAAGTTATCTTTAAATTGAAATATTGGGTTATTTTGGTAAAGAGTCGGCTTGCCTAGTACCACGATAGGCGCCATCACGACATGGTAGTTTTGGTCGTGTCACTACAACACACATAGAGGACTAAAGCACAACAACACCAGAATAGATATCATCTACGTTATGACATACAACTGATCCGATACAAAAAATATTATTGCAGCGGCAATCCGATCACATAGCCATACTATTATTGCGGCGAGAAACCCATCCTTATTATGATATTATTGCAGCGACAACCCGATCCAACATATCAATTCATCCAACAACACATCTAAATATAGAAAAATCCATATTAACTATCGAGGAGAATGACATAGCATAATTCACTAAGGAAAAGTTGGACACGAACAAGAAGAAATGGCAAATTCCAAGTTTTAGAGCTAATTTACCCATATAACGTAATAAGGATCCAAACAAGGTTATTACATGCAAAAGGTCAAATAGACATACAATCCAATACCACATAGAATGATGAAGTACGAAGCGAGTAAAGGCATGCGACAAGGAAAGTAACAAGTAAAGTAATGTAGCATGTAAAGGCACATAGTGGGTAAAAATCATGCAGCAAGTAAGAGCATGTAGCAAGTAAAGGCATAAATCAAGTAAAAATATTTAACGAGTAAAAACATAAAATAAGCAAGGGCATTTGGCAAATAATATCATGAAATATTTAAAGACATAAATAAACTAGTCTCACCCGCATGCTTTTAGCCAATGCCAACGCATACACACTCGTCACCTAGCATATACGCGGTCCCTAACACATAGAACATGTAGCAAGTATAGCAATCATATCTAATTCTCTCAAATCAAGTTTAACCATAATATTTACCTCTTTCGAAACCAAAACAACATTCTCGTACAGCTTTGCCTTGAACACAAGCCTTCAAACAACTTGAATCTAGTCAAATAATGTTCAAATAAGTCAAAAAAAAGCTTTAGAAACTATTCCAATATAAAAAAGGTTCGATCTTTATCATATTTGAAAAGGTAAACAAAAAGTCAACACGGGTCCATATGGTCAAAATTTGAAATTAAAACTAATCCCCGTTTACTCATTCATCTCTGAGTCCAAATATGTAATTTGCATCAAGATTGGACCTTAAATAAAGGTCCAATTTCCCAAAATTAGCCCTCATAATTTTTTTCCCAAAACCCCAATTTTTACTCTTTAAAATACTAGATTTATGGATAAGAATCTACAGGTATTTATGGAAATAAGTCAAAACCAGATAAAAATTACTAACCAATAAAGTTAGGAAGAAAATCTCTTCAAAAATCTCCTCAATCCCAGCTTTATATCTCAAAAATGGTAAAAAGCGGCTAAATTTCTATTTCTAACCCTTTAAATATATGGGCGTCAGGTGCTCTTCGCGTTCGCTAAGAAAACTGACCAAGTGTCCATCGCATTCATGAAGGCCTCCATGCGTTCGCGAGCTCATCGCCCCCAAGCCTTTGCGTTTGCGATCCACTGGTTGTGTTCGCGATAAAGAACCATCTGCCAGCCCTTGAGATCCTATGCCTACGCGCTCGCATGAGAGCTGCCGCATTCGCGAAGGCCAATCCCCCCTAGGCCCTTGCGTTCGCGAGCTTTCCCTCATGTTCGCATTGTGTAAATCATCCGTGGCCTATTTTCCTCTTCACGAACGCGATACTAGCTACATGTTTGCGATGCAAAATGCACCAGAAACACATTTGCTGTTGCAAATTGTGCAAAAATAGTCGAAAATTAATCTGAAACTCACTCGAGCTCCTCTAGTCCCACCGGGCTCTACTCCAGATATTCAAGTATATAAACTTCATACGAACTCGCACGTAAACTCAAAACATCAAAATAACACCAAGAATCACATATCAAAACTCAAAGATTTCAAAGTTCATAACTTCAAATTTTAACTTTTCACAACAAGCGCCAAAATGGCCTTGGATCACCCGGACCCCCAATTAAACATGCATACATGTAAAAAGTTGTCGTATGAACCAACCAGAATCGTCAAAATACCGAACCGCGGTCGTTTACCAACAATATTGACCATAGTCAACTCTAACCATTTTCAAGTTTAAAAATCAAATTTTCTTTGGCAAAACACATGCAAACTTATCGGAAAACAAAATGGACCACGAACTCAAGTCATAAATCATCAAATAACGTTATGTAATGTCTAAAATCATGAAATGAAAAGCTAGAACTCAAAATGATCTATGGGCTCGTTACGTTCTCCACCTCTAAAGAAATATTTTTCCCCGAATGGATATAGAAATATACCTGGATTCGTACAACAACAACAACAACAACAACATAAACAACATACCCAGTAAAATCCCACTAGTGGGGAAAAAGAAGTTCCATTACCTGGATTTGTATAAGATGTGGATATATACTCTCCATATTGGACTCAGACTCCTATGTAGCCTCCTCAGTCGGCAGACCTTTCCAAAGCACTTTCACGGAAGAAATATCATTAGATCTCAACTTTTGAACCTACCAATCAAGAATGGCTAACGACTTTTCTTCATAAGTCAAACCCTCATCAAGATGCACCGCGCAAAAGTTCAAAATATGCGACTTATTTCATGATACTTCCGAAGCATAGGAACATAAAATATATGCAACTTATTTCACGTTACTTCCGAACATAGAAACATAAAATATCGCATGTACCCCTGCTAGGCGTGGAGGCAATGCAAACCTATAAGCAACCTCCCCAAATCTCACTAAGATCTCAAATATCGGACTTTTTGGATGGAACAGTACCCTAAGGACTTAGAGGAAAATGTTTCTCAAAGATAATGCGTTTCTTCGGCCGCATAATCACTCTGCGGACCGCATAATGGCCGTAGAGTAAAACAGAAAGTTGGCCAATCTTGAGGCCAGTTATGCGGTCCAATTGTGCGATCGCATAATCTCTATGCGGGGCGCATGTTGGTCTCATATCTGCCTTGAATTTTTGCGAAGGTAAGTTCTGCGTGCATTATACGACCGCAGAACTGATATGCGAACCGCATACCGGTCGCATACTCGGTCAGAAAACTTAACTTTTTGAGGATCTTTCTGCGGTCACTTTGATAACCATTATGTGGTCGCATATGCGAACAAACCTATATCGGGGCACCCATTTTCTTAATTTAAAACTGGACCCACTTTTCGTTAAAACACCCCCTTAGGCCATTTTCAGCATATTTCTCTGACAATTAGAGTAAGAGAGAAGGGTCAAAGAGAGGGGAAAGGGGTCTCCATCAATTGTTCATCAAATCCTAGCCTAAACATCTTGAAGTTTAACAAACAAGGAACCTAGGTCTCCCTTCCAAGAGGTAAGCTTCTATCACCCAAGCTCTCAATTCCCTATTGTAGCTAAAATGGACCTGTAGTGAGGTAATTCATGGGGATTATGGTGGTTACCTTGCATGCATGTGATCCTAAGGTATGTGGGGGAATGCTAAAACAAAGATAGGAAAGAATAGGAAATGGGTTGGGGAAATCTTCCACTAAAAAGGGGCCATGGACCCCAACAAACACATAATGTTTCATATAATGCTCAAGTGAGCTAGGGCTATGATCAATTTCCTTATAATGAATTCAATTGTGCTACATTGTTAAATAGATTGAAGGTGCTAAAGATTCCGGAACTTGTCCTTGGAATTAGGGAAAGACTCAAATAAGGTATGTATGGCTAACCCTCTTCTTCTTAGAATTGAACTCTTGGTGTCCGAATAATTGGTATGAGTTCCGAGTTGATCATACTAAATGGATTGCCTTAATGTGCTGGGTTAAAAGATTTATGTTCCGTAATTATTCTAAGTGTTTACCCTGAAATCATGCTATTTGAAAATGTGATTATGTTCTTCAAGCCTATCTTTTTCTTTCCCTATGTGCTCATGCCTTATATGATAACACTTAGTAACATGGATGATGGCGCTGCTTGTACGAATAATAAAGGGGAAGACTTAAATTATAAAATGCGTCAAAGTGCCAAGAACTACTTAATACATAGGGCAGTTTGTGTCAAGTAATGGAAGATGGAAAGAAATATAAATGAAATGAATAATTGAAAGAGGTTATGTCCCAAGTGAGATGGCTTAGCCGATCGGGCCGAGGTCGGACGCCATGCTGTACATGGTGGCATTTATATTGCATTTCTATTATCATTGTGAATTTGGATATGTCTCACTTGGGATGGCTTAGCCGATCGTGCCTAGACTGGACCCTATGTAAAAACACGGTGGCATTATGGGTTGTGGCACTTGGCAATAAAGATTATTAACCTAAAGAAATGGAAAGTTTGAACCGGAACTATGTGATCCTTATTTGGTATTTCCTTGTAATCCTGTGAAGTACCTGTTGATGTTTCTAACTGCCTTCTATCTGTTTCACTGTTCATTCTACTAAGATTAGTGTTTGCCTTACTTACTAGTACTATTCGACTGTACTAACGTCCCTTTTGCCGGGGGCGCTACATCTTTGAATGGATATAGGTGGTTCCATCGCAGATAGCGCCGATCGCAGCAGTCTTGGTGAGCCCCCATTACTCCCAGGTGTTATGTAGTCCTTCTTTTGTATAAATTTCTATATTTTGAGGTATAGCCGGGGCCTTGTTACCGGCATTGTCATGTTGATCTTTTGTATCCTTAGAGGCTCCATAGAAATTTATGTGGGTCATGTATGGGTGTCGGAGTGGTTATTGGATCACATTGTATTTTTAAACTCTTCCACTAGATCGTCAACTGTATGTACTTTTGGAAAGTTAATTATGGCATATGGTGTTTAAGTAAAAATGAACTAATAACGTTTACATGTTTGTATAACTGATCTCTCCCGTTTAACAATGGTGATGCGTTCCCTTCTCGGATCATGAATGAGACGGGTAGGAAAGACTGAATAGGCTTGCTCGACCGGGTTCACTCGTCGTGCGCCGGTCACGCTCCCCGAGGTTGGGGCTTGACATTTCCTATCAAAGTGACATTATTTGTAAAGAGATTAATTTTATTATTAAGGAGTCACCACTTGGAATTATTTGATTTTTGGTGTTCCATGTCACTAGTTTGTTAATCCCTATTCAAGAAAAGTTTTGACTTCGAATATGGTCGTCGAACACAGAAGACCGGGTAAAGAATTTTGTTAATCAGAGAAAAGATGTAAGGCAATCCCAAGTTTTGTTGTTTTAGAACAGTCACTTAATAATTTACACTTGGATTAATTAATCCAATTATTCCATATTTTAGGAATTTTATGCATTTTCGCTATTAAACATTTTTATTTACATACTTAAAGAATTATGGAATTTATCTTAAATGTATGTACACTTATTATGTTGTATGTCAAATATTATGCCATGCGTACGTACGCCTGATAAAATAATATTTATTATTATTATTTGAAGTTAGTTGGTCAAGCCGCGTAAATGCACACTTAAATTATTGGAATTAAGTATCACAATTATGCATTGAAAACCATACCCATAACTATGATGATTTATTATTATACACGCATAAAAGCATACTAGCGATTTTGAGTTATTTTTCTTAAACTAATTTTGAGATTATTGTGAGGTCATTAATTATGGACTTTCGTTGTATCTAAAGTGTTTGATTTGGATAACTAGAGACCATTTACAAAATTAGTTGTTTCGCTAAATTATAGTTTTAGCTACTGATGTTTTCTCAACACACATACCCAACCAGATTATTAGGCTAAATTAATTGCAGAGTTCTCTCAACTTAAATACGTTATTAGAGTATCTGATTAATTATATCATTGTCACGACCCAAAATCACCAATTCATCGTGCTAGCGCCTAACATACTTGCTAGGCAAGCTGAATATAATAATAAAAAATCGTAATAACTGAAATGACGAAAATAATACAAGTATAAAGCCATCAACATCACATAATAATGTCGATACATAACAAATACCCCAAAATTGATAAATATAGAGCTATGAGCTCTAATACGGAAATACTAATCTGAAATATTAAATAACAATACTGTCTGAATGAGATGCAATAACATAAAAATAAAAAGAGACATCAAGACTGCGGTCGAGATACAACTCTACCTCGTCTCTGCAGAGATAACTCAGCAACAAGCCTCAACTACTGGTGGCTCAGTCCAACACTTGGATCTGCACATTTTAGTGTATGGTGTAGTTGAGTACAACCAACCCCATGCACTCAACAACTATCATAACTAACCTCGGCGAGGTGATAGAAGCAAGAATTATGAATGGTACTCTCTAATTACATGTGTAGTTCATAATTCCAACATGTGCAAAATAATAAAATGACCAAGTCTTGAATCACCGGTAAACCACATTGGTGTACACATTAACTTAACATATTCTGCTCAATTAACAATCCAACATATAAATAAGATATCAAATATAACAACCAAGGAAAGTGCAAGTAAAGATGAAATGTAATAACCAAATCAAACATTGACTAATCTTTCCTTAGAGTCTCAATAACCAAACCAATCCATTGATCAACTTTCCTCATATCGTGTGTACAACATAAATAAGGAACATGAGAGGGTGACCCTAGGGGTATGGATCCATATCAACACATTGCATGACATAGTCACGTGCTAACAGTCACAATCCACATGGCATGGTCACGTGCTCAAAATCACCATCCTCTCGGCATGGTCACAACTTAATATCACAATCTGCCGCATATGGTCATAGGCTCAATATGACAATCTTGACCGCGATGGAAGCTGCTGGGTTGAGTTAGAGCCGCACCCGCGATGGATTTCTGCAGGTGCGGAGCCGTAGAAGCGCCTACTTACCGCAGGTGCGAAGGTCGGGGCTGGGCAATGTCATCTTTAAAACGAAAGGTTTAGCTCAATTTCATTTTATTTTGTACATAGGAGTCGTTTTTGGAGCAATGTGAAGTGCCATCTCATCAACTAGTAAGGGGTAAGTGCTTTCTTCCCAATTTTGAGTTAAATACATGGTTTTACATGGATTTAATTATGGAAAATTAGTGGAATCTGGGGATTTTGGTGGAAAAACCTAGAATTTTTATTTTTAGACTTTGACCACGAATTTGAGCATGGAATTGGAAATAAATTATATGTTTGAGGTCGTAATGTTATGGGTAATGTTTATCTTTGAAAGTTTTCAGAATCCGGGCACGTGGCCGAGGGTATTTTTATCGACTTTTCGATTGGGGTTAGAAATTGTTATAAATTGGATTATAATGGGTATTGGGTATATTATATCGGTTTGCATAATTATTGGCTAGTTTTGGAGCGTTGAGCATCGATTCGAGTTGTTCGTAGGGTTCGGAAGCCAGTTATGGAACTTCGGAGCGAGGTAAGTCCCCTTTCTAACCTTGTAAGAGGGAATTTACCCCATAGGTAAACTAAATCAATATGTTCTCCTATTTGTGGGGGCAACGTACACACGAGGTGACGAGAGTCCGTGCGTAGCTACTATTATGCTTATGTATGGGTAGTCTAGGACGCAAAAGCATGCTTTACTTGCAATATCTGCAACCTTATTGTCAATTTAAAATGCTTAAATTATATCGAACTTGGTAAATAAATTTCAAAAAGGCTAAACATCACCTTCTTGACTTTTAAAAGAGAAATTGCCTTTTCCTTTGATATTGCCCCTTGATGAATTCTTGATTGACTATTTGAATGTGTGTATCTTTTGTGGAACAGGCCAAATGCTTTGCTAGATTAAATAGATGCATCTATGGTTCGCGCCATTCGAACCTCTGGCAGTGCACAATTTATTGGATCGGGCCGTACGACCTCGACATGATTTGCGCATGCTTGTATTGCTTGCATTAAACTTTATATATAATGATATTGCCTCCCTGATCTGAGATAAATTGATAAATGATGAAAAATAAATTTGGAAATCTATTATTACCAAGAGGAATGTTTACTTGCTTCATGATTTCCTTGAGTTTACTGTTGTTTTAATAAATTCCACGACTAAAACTATTATTGATGGCCATAGTAAGTGTTGGAGTCGACCTCTCGTCACTACTTCTTCGAGATTAGACTTGATACTTACTGGGTACGCGTTATTTTCATACTCATACTACACTTGCTTTATATTTTGTTTTACAGGCACATGTACGTCTAGTACCATTGTGGGTGCAGTGGCGTGGCTGATATGGGGACTTAGATGAGCTACATCTTGTGAGACGATCCACAGCCAGCAGAGTCTCATTCAGAGTACTTGTATTTTCTTTTCTATCCAAATTTTGTATTCCAGACAGTTATTGTACTTCCTTTTATTTCCTAGTGATTGCTCATGCACTTGTGACACCGGGTTTTAGGATTATTATGGGATATTCGGTATTAAGATTTGAAATTATTATAAATTACCCTGCGAAGTTTATCTTTTACTACTTAAATTAAAGGAAATTTAGGATTTCAAAAATCTTAAAATGAGAGTTTAATTAACTATTTAGTGTTGGCTTACCTGACAGAGATGTCCGACCCCATCAGGACCTTAAATGGATTTTGGGTCGTGACAACATAGTATCAGGGCACTAGGTTTACTTAGGTCTCACGAGTCATGAACGAGTCTACTAGAGTCTTGCGGATCGGTACGAAGTCGTCCGTACTTATCTTCGAAAGGCTACAGGGCTATTAGGAGCACTTCCCTTCTTGATTCTTATCGTGCGATTTGATTCCTTTGAGGCTTATGCCTTCATTTCCTTCACATTCAATCATATGTGACATGAATTGCTTTGAGGAAATTTAATGGTACTACAGATGTGGTGCATGTTTCTCCTCGCGTAGTTGATTGGACTACTTTCTTCGCCTTGCGCAAGGGTGTTATGTCATTTCAGCTCAGTAGTTTCTGAGAGATTCGAGGCTATGCACAGGTTTCCATGATGCTCATGAATGGTTATGACACGGTATTGATGCGATTGTAGGGTGCTTGCCTATGTGTCGGGGCAGTGAATGACTTAAAATGAGGTTTACTCAGTGAATGATTAAGAGATTCAGTATTTTATTTCTGGCGCAGGAAAGGCAATTGGCCTACGAATGCTAAGATTTGGGTTGATGGAGTAAGGAGACTTGGAATTTTATGGCGTGGTAGAATTCTCATCTGCGATATGGTGTCGTCGTCCTTGATTGAGTGTGTTGAGTTCACCGGTGTTATGGCCTTCTTCAATTCTCCTTTGGGGCAGGGTATTGTGAAATAGAGTTGGGGAAGCGTCTGTCAGAGATTGCGGGGTGCAGTGATTCAAGATTGAATTAGTGTTTCCGGTATTGATGGCTCGAGAAAGATGATCCTTGGAAAGATATACAATTAGTAACGAACTATTGGTTCAAGTGCTACTGAGATAGACTTTGATTTAAGGCAACAACTAGGCAGCGAAGTATGAGGAAGGACATGTGGGAGGTGCCTTGCAGTGGTTAAATTTTCTAGAAGACCAAGAGTGAGAAACGAGAGTCGGATGGTTGCTTCAAGAAGTGAGTTCGACCAAAGTGGGAGAGTGGCAGAGTAGCATATGCGTTCTATGGTAGGATGACTACATGCCTTGGGAGAAGTTTAGAGCAATTCGAGATTCACGACGATCAGTGAGTGGGTCTACGAGCTTAATTTGGAATATTGGCTGCTATACGGGGGAAGATTGTATAAGAAGGAAAGGAGTTGCTTGATATGAAGAAGGATACAATATGACTTTGAATTGCAAGACATTGTCGCATGTTTAGTTGATGTCAATGAGGAGTGAACGGACTAAAACAGCCGGTGAATGAGCACGGGCTCAGGATGGGTTATTGATTTTGTAGTTATTGTAACTAGTACAACAACGTTGGAAGATATCGACGTGTAATTTCCACAAGTGGGTTATCTCCTGTTAACAGGTTAGCGGTTGTGTGGTTTTGACGAAGCTTCTATAAAGGATTCTACTGGCTATCCTGTGAGAGGTTGAATATGTAAACATAGCTAGTGATTTAGAGTATTCATGAAATAGTTAACAGGAAGGCTTCGAGGAGATTGGCAGGTTGGTTGTGCAAGATCATGTCAACAATGAAGAAAGAATCTTGGTGGGTTCCACAGTTATGCAATGGTAGCTCCAAGCTAAGTGGGAGTGTCCCACCGCCTATGGTTGGATGGCATAGTTGTCTATTTGTGACTAAGGATTTCAAGTTCGTAAGTATGGTTAAGAATCGAGCTTTTGTAGCAGATTATGAAAAGAGGCTTGGTATGTTCTATGATATCTTCGTCTTGCAGTGTAGAATTTGAAGGAATGAGAGAAAATGACTTCGGATTCGTAGAGGAATTATCAAAATAGGTGTATCAATTGAGGATGCGAACATTCGCACAAGGAGGGTATGAGATAGTTGGTGCGATTTGAGACAGACTGGTCTCGTGATACAAGGCTACTCAGGAAGAGTGCATATTGAGTTCGTTATGTGTTGAATGAAGTTATTATTATTATTTCTAAGACAAGTTAAGGATATGTTAGAAGAAGTCGGACCAGTTAGCCATGGCTGAATTGACATGATGGTGAGAGTGATCAGTTCCTCTAGCATGATTAAATTATGCATGTGATTCAGGACGCCGTGTGAGAGGCTTGACAGCCGCCGTAATTAATTTTATTTATATGCATTCGAGTATTATGGCATGTTATGTGTAGGCAGATCCCGAGAGAGTTATGGTGGTTCAGACCACTACTTGAGATTGTGTATCTTACGGTTATGAGAATTCGGTCATGTGTCGCAATGATTCTCCTGAAATGAGTAAAGTGAAAGGTCTCTACAAAGTGAAGCGTGTTAGGAGTTATGATAAAATTCTTGGGTTCTCGCGTATTGGTAAAATAGGTTCTGTGAGCGGCAGGAAATTGAAAAGTTAAGGATTAAGGTTGTAGTTCGGCATTGACAAGGATGTCACGAGCTCGGATGAGTTAGAAAGGATTTAGATGTTTAAAGTAAGTTGTTATTGTTCTCAGTGTCACCTAAGGTCAATTGCCATGTGTAAGAGGCTTCGTGTATTGATTTGTTGATCCTTGATACGCTTTACAACTTTAGTGCGATCGGTGGTATGGATGTGCAGACTTGTTACCTGGTGCGGAAGGTCATGGGAGCGTGTCCCACGGGAAGATTGTATAAGAGTGGAATGTATTCACTTGATTGAGTGAATATTGAAGCAAAGTATGAAGATTGTTGTGATATCGCTAATTCGAGAATTTATGCTGGAGGGCGCTCGGTTCATTCGGTTGTGGTCTGTGGAGGTCTACTCCGAATATGATGGTTATTCTTGTGTGCTATGGGAAAAGGTCTATTATGAACCCTTGAAAGGTTATTAGACTAGTACGGTGCGATCAGAATCGGCTTGCGGTCCGTGGATGGATCTAGATATGAATATGGGCTCTATATCGGGCCGGAGGTGTTCATTTCAGCATAGCGCTCCTTGTGGAGGAGTATTCGGACGTTGGATGTTATTTCGTCACCGGCTATTTCATGTAATACTATATTGTGTCGTATGAGTTGTGAAACGGATGTATAAATCTCATATGCGTTGAGGTTCTGCATAGAGATGGTGTTATGCGAGCAGGATAGCTCTCGAGATTCAGATCATATATCACACCTTAGTTGTGCTTGAGTTTTGTAGCGTATGGCGCTGTCTATCCTCCCGAGGATAGTACTATGCACTTAGCGTGCTTGTGGCCGATATTCGGATATTTCGTAGTTATGAGCACTTTAGCTAGGTAAGTATTTCCTTATAGATTTTATGTGTGGATCGGGTGGCACGCCGCCTCGGGTATGTTGTTTGGATTGGGTTGCACACCGCAACAGTGTGATGTTGAGTACCTTTTCCCCCATGTCTATTGTTGTGTGTTTTGCTTCCCACTTTTTGAGAAAGGTTCATAACATCTTTTCGTTGGGTTAAAATTAGTTATGCAGGTTGGGTAATCCTTTTTAGAGTTCATTTTTCTTATGTATCACGTTTGGGGGTAGCTTATTGGCAGATTGTGGCATCATATGAGACTTTTGGTAGCGTCTGAGATGGCTTATTTCCTGAACAGCTTATACTGGGTGAGACGAGATTATTGGACCTGGATAAGTGCGATTGGATTATATAAAGTATATTAAAGAGCAAATATCATTATTCGGTTCATAATGAGGTAATGGTTCATGTCAGGAGAATAAACTCAATGATTTGTTGACTCAATAGTTGGTTATGAGTTTCTACACACCTCTTCCGTCGTGACAGTATTGCAAGAGTTGGAACATGACTTATATGTGTGATGATGTGTGTTGTGAGCATTAGATTCGTGTAATTTCGGCTATTATTACTAGGGGATGTTATTATGGTCATGTGAATGATGCGGTACATGGTGTGAATTCAGTAAAGGTATGCAGTCATGTTCTGGTACATCATATGGTGATTGATACGGTGTTCATATGTTGGAAGGAGGCCTGACAGAGAATTCCGGATGTTGGAATTGCGCTCTAAGGCTTAATTGCCTAAATAAAAGTGAATATCTTCAGATTTGCTCAAGCTAATGTGCTCAACTAAGTTGTGATAGCACGGGTAGGTGCTCGAGGTATTAAATAGTGATTTTAAACAACTCCAGAGCAGTTCTTAGCACGTTCGAGGATGAAGGTATATTTAAGTGGGAGAGAATGTAACGACCCGACCGGTCATTATGAGCTCTAGCACGTCGTTCGACGGTTTGTGGCCATGAGCAACTTCACTTCAGGTGTTATGATTTGTACACATGGTCGGAATTGAATTCCGGAAAGTTCAGAGTTGCTTTGGAAAGAAAAATTCTCATTTCGGAAGCTTTAAGTTGGAAGAATCTGACTAAGGGTTGATTTTGAGTAAACGACCTTGGAATCGAGATTTGGAGGTTCCAACTGGTTCGTATGATGATTTTAGACTTGGGCGTATGTCCGGATCGGGTTTTGGATGACCTGGGAGCATTTCGGCGCCTATTGTGGAAGTTAGCATTTTTGAAGAATTTCATAAATTTGGGTGGAAGTGCATTTCTGTGATTTCGATGTTCGTTTGGGATTCTGAGCCTGAGAATAGCTCCGTATGGTGATTCTGGTATGGGGGGGGGGGGGCATCACAAAGTGGATTCAGAGGTCCGTAGGTCATTTTCGAGTCATTTGGATAAAGATATAAATTTGAAGGTTTTTGACAAGTTTAACCAGTAGTGGACCTTTTGATATCGGGGTCGGATTCTAATTCTGGAAGTTGGAGTAGGTCAGTAATGTCAAATACGACTTGTGTGCAAAGCCGAGGTCAATCGGATGTGATTTGATAGGTTTCATCATCGAACGAAGAAGTTTGAAGTTCTAAAGTTCATAAAGCTCGAATTGGGGTATGATTCGTGATTTCGACGTTGTTTGATGTGATTTCAAGCCTCGAGCAGGTCCGCGTTATGTTTTGGGACAAGTTGGTTTGATTGGATGAGGTTCCGAAGGCCTCGGATGGATTCCGGGTGGTTGACGAATCGAATTTGGAAATTAAGGAAAAACTAAGGTTGCTGCATCAGGTGTAACCACACCTGCGAGGTTTAGGCCGCAGGTGCGGAGCCGCAGAAGCGGCCTAGGAGTCGCAAAAGCGGGAAGGAATGTAGGTGCGAGGGAAGATCCGCACCTGCGAAGGCGTAGATGCGGAAGGGAGATCGCAGAAGCAGAAGCTACTGGGTTGAGTTAGAGCCGCACCTGCAATAGATTTCCACAGGTGCGGAGCCGCAGAAGCGGTCACTGGACCGCAGGTGCGAAGGTCGGGGCTGGGCAGTGTCTTCTTCAAAACAAAGGGTTTTGCTCAATTTCATTTTATTTCGTCCATGGGAGCCGATTTTGGAGCAATGTGAAGTGCCATGTTCATCAACTAGTAAGGGGTAAGTGCCTTCTTTCCAGTTTTGAGTTAAATACATGATTTCACATGGATTTAATCATGGAAAATTTGTAGGGATTTGGGATTTTGGTGGACAAACCTAGAATTTGTATTTTTTGACTTTCACCACGAATTTGAGCATGGAATTGGAAACAAATTACATGTTGAGGTCGTAATGTTATGGGTAATGTTTATCTTCGAAAAATTTAAAAATTCGGGCACGTGGGCCGAGGTTGATTTTTATCGACTTTTCGATTGGGGTTAGGAATCGTTATAAATTGGATTATAATGGGTATTGGGTATATATTAATGGATTTGCATAATTATTGGCTAGTTTTGGAGCGTTGAGCATCGATTCGAGTTGTTCGTAGGGCTCGGGAGCCGGTTGTGGAACTTCGGAGCGAGGTAAGTCTCCTTTCTAACCTTGTAAGAGGGAATTTACCTCACAGGTGAACTAAATCAATATGTGCTCCTATTTGTAAGGGCTATGTACGTACGAGGTGACGAGATTCCATGCGTAGCTACTATTACGCTTAAATCCGGGTAGTCTAGGACCTAAAATCATTCTTTACTTGCAATATTTGCAACCTTATTATCAATTTAAAATGCTTAAATCATATTGAACTTGGTAAATAAATTTCTAAAAAACATCACCTTCTTGATTTTTAAAAGAGAAATTGCATTTTCCTTGGATAATTTCCGCTTGATGAATTCTTGATTGACTGTTTGAATGTGTGTGTCTTTCATGGAATGGGCCGAATGCCTCGGTAGATTAAATTGATGCATCTATGGTTCGTGCCATTCGACCCTGTGATAGTGCACAGCTTAAATATTATCTTGCATTGGGACGTACGACCTCGGCATGATTTGCGCATGCTTGTATTGCTTGCCTTAAAATTTATAAGTAATGATATTGCCTCAGTGATCTGAGATAAATTGATAAATGATGAAAAACAAATTTGGAAATCTCTTATTACCAAGAGGAATGCTTACTTGCTTCATGATTTCCTTGAGTTTACTGTCGTTTTAATAAAATCAACGACTAAAAATATTATTGATGGCCATAGTAAGCGTCGGAGTCGACCTCTCGTCACTATTTTTTCGAGATTAGACTAGATCCTTACTGGTGTGCATTGTTTCCGTACACATACTACACTTGCTGTACATTTTGTTGTATAGGCACATGTATGTCTAGTAGCCTTGTGGGCGCATTGGCGTGGCTGATATGGGGACTTAGGTGAGCTGCATCTTGTGAGATGATCCGCAGCCAGTAGAGTCTCCTTCAGAGTACTTGTATCTTCTTTTCTATCCAAATTATGTATTCCGGATAGTTATTGTACTTCATTTTATTTCCTAGTGATTGCCCATGCACTTGTGACACCGGGTTCTAGGAAGAATATGGGATCCCGGTATTAAGATTTGAAAGTATTATGAATTATCCTGCAAAGTTTATCTTTCACTAGTTAAATTGAAGGAAATTTAGGATTTCAAAAATATTAAAATGAGAGTTTAATTAACTATTTAGTGTTGGCTTGCCTAACAGAGATGTCCGGCCCCATCATGACCTTTAATGGATTTTGGGTCGTGACAACATGGTATCAGAGCACTAGGTTTACTTAGGTCTCACAAGTCATGAACGAGTCTAGTAGAGTCTTGCGGATCGGTAAGAAGATGTCTGTACTTATCTTCGAGAGGCTAGAGGGTTGTTAGGAGCACTTCCCTTCTTGATTCTTATAGTGCAATTTGATTCCTTTGAGGCTTATGCCATCATTACCTTCACATTCAATCGTATGTGAAATGAAGCGCTGGTTATAAAAATCGGGGATTGAGGAAATTTAATGGTACTATAGATGTGGTGCATGTTTCTCCTTGCGTAGTTGATTAGGCTATTATCGTCGCCTTGCGGAAGGGTATTATGTCATTTCAGCTCAGTAGTTGTACTTCTGAGAGCTTCGAGGCTATGCATAGGTTGCTATGATGCTCATGAATGGTTATCACACGATATTGATGCGATTGTAGGGTGCTTGCCAATGTGTCATGAAGTGAATGACTTAAAAGGAGGTTTACTCAATGCATGATTCAGAGATTCAGTATTTTATTTCCGACGGAGGAAAGGCAATCAGCCTACGCATGTTCAGATTGGATTGATAGAGTAAGGAGACTTGGAATTTTCGAGCGTGGTGGAATTCTTCTCTGCAATATGGTGTTGTCGTCCTTTATTGAATGTGTTGAGTTTGCCGGTGTTATGGCCTTCTTCAACTCACCTTTGGGGGAAGGTATTATGAAATAGAGTTGTGAAAGCGGCTGTCAGAGATAGCGGGGTGTAGTGATTCAGGATTGAATCAGTGTTTCTAGTGTCGATGGCTCGAGAAAGATGATCCTCGGAAAGGTTTACAGTTAGTAACGATCTATTGGTTCAAGTGATACCGAGATAGACGTTGATGTAAGGCAACAATTGGGCATCAAAGGATGAGGAAGGATATGTGGGAGGTTTCTTGCAGTGGTTATATTTTCTAGAAGACCAAGAATGAGAAACGAGAGTCGGATGGTTGCTTAAAGAAGTGAGTTCGACCAAAGTGGAAGAGTGGCAGAGTAACATATGTGTTCTATAGTAGGATGACTACATGCCTTGGGAGAAGTTTAGAAAGATTTGAGATTCACGACGGTTAGTGACTCGGTCTACGGGCTTAATTTGGAATATTGGCTGCTATACAGGGGAAGATTGGATACGACGGAAAGGATTTGCTTAATATGAAGAAGGATACAACATAACTTTGAATTGGAAGATATTGTTGCACGTTTAGTTGATGTCCATGATGAGTGAATGGACCAAAACAATTGGTGAATGAGCACGGGCTCGGGATGGGTTATTGATTTTGTAGTAATTGTACCCAATACAACGACGTTGGAAGATATCGATGTGTAATTTCTACATGTGGGTTATCTCCTGTGAACAGGTTAGCGTTCTTGTGCTTTTGACGAAGCTTCTACAAAAGATTCTACTGGCCATTCGGTGAGAGGTTGAATATGTAAATGTTGGTAGTATTTTAGAGTATTCATGAAATGGTTAACAGGAAGGTTTCGAGGAGTTTGGCGAGTTAGTTGTGCAAGATCATGTCAACAATGAAGAAAAAATCTCGGTGACTTCCAGAGTTATTGCAATGGTATCTCCAAGCTAAGTGGGAGAGTCCCACCGCCTTTGGTTGGATGGCATGGTTGTCTTATTTTTGAGATTTCTGGTTATCGGTGTATTGGTGGGTTATTGCGACTAAGGAAATAAAACATCAGTGGTAATCTGAGCAAGGATTGAGGAATGTGTGCTATATTGGGTCTTTTCGGTTCATGTCCAGGTTTAGAAAGACTCAGAATCTATGCTGCGTGTGGAGGTGATGTACAGGAAAGGTGATTAGCCGGTTGTTTCTTTGTTAGGGTATTCATGTTCTAGAAGAGCCTTGGAGTTGTTTATATTCGGGACCAAGTTAGAGTGGGTGACTCTTAATAACGGTCCTAGTGGATTTAAAGGTTAAAGTGTGGCGCCTAAGGATTTTGAGTTCGTAAGTATGGTTAAGAATCGAGCTTTTGTAGCAGATTATGAAAAGAGGCTTGAGATTTTCTATGATATCTTCGGCTTGCAGTGCAGCATTTGGAGGAATAAGAGAAAATGACTTTGGATTCGTAGAGGAATTATCAGAATAGGTGTATCAATTGAGGATGCGAACATTCGCACAAGGAGGGTATGAGATAGTTGGTGGGATTTGAGACAGACTGGTCTCGTGATACAAGGCTACTCAGGAAGAGCGCATATTGAGTTCGTTATCTATTGAATGAAGTTATTGTTATTATTTCTAAGACAAGTTAAGGATAAGTTAGAGGAAGTCAGACCAGTTAGCCATGGTTGAATTGGCATGATGGTGGGAGTGATCAGTTCCTCCATCATGATTAAACTATACATGTGATTTGGGGCGGCACGCGAGAGGCTTGACGACCACAGTAATTGATTGTCTTTGCATTCATTCGAGTATTATGGCATGTTATGTGTAGGCAGATCCGGGGAGAGTTATGGTGGTTCAGACCAATACTGAGGGTTGTGTATCCTACGGTTATGAGAATTCGTTCATGTGTTGCAATGATTCTCCTGAAATGAGTAAAGTGAAAGGTCTCTATAAAGTGAAGTATGTTAGGAGTTATGATGAAATTCTTGGGTTCTCGCGTACGGGTAAGATAGGTGCTATGAGCTACAGGAAATTTGAAAGTTAAGGATTAAGGTTGCAGTTCGATATTGACAAGGATGTCCCGAGCTCGGATGAGCAGGAAATGATTTAGATGTTTAAAGTAAGATGGTAATGTTCTCAGCGTCACCTAACGTCAATTATCATGTGTAAGAGGCTTCGTGTATTGATTTGCGGATCCTTAATACGCTTTACAGCATTAGTGCGGCCGGTGGTATGGATGTGCAGACTTGTTACCTGGTGCAGGAGGATTGTGGGAGCGTGTTCCACGGGAAGATTGTATAAGAGTGGCATGTAGTCACTTGATTGAGTGAATATTGAAACCAAGTATGAAGATTGTGGTGATACCGCTAATTCGAGAATTTATGCCTAGAGGGCGCTTGGTTCATTCGGTTGTGAACTGTGGAGGTCTGTTACGGATATAATGGTTGTTCTTTTGTGTTATGGGAAAAAAGGGCTATTATGAACCTTGAAAGGTTATTATACTTGTACGGTGCAATCACTTGAGGTCCGTGGATGGATCTGGATATGACTGTGGGATCTATATTAGGCTAGAGGTGTTCATTTTAGCATAGCGATCCCATGGAGGAGTATTCTGACGTTAGATGTTATTTCGTTACCGACTATTTCATGTAATACTTTATTGTGCCGTGTGAGTTGTGAAACAGCTTGATAAATTTCATATGTGTTGAGGTTCTGCATAGCGATGGTGTTATGCCAGCAGGATGGCTCTCGAGATTCAAATCATATATCGCACCTTTGTTGTGCTTGAGTTTTGTAGTGTATGGCGCTGTCTGTCCTCCCAGGGATAGTATTATGCACTTAGCGTGCTTGTGGCTGATATTCAGATATTTTGTAGTTATGAGAACTTTAGCTCGGTAGGTATTTTCTTATTAATTTTTTGTGTGGATCGGGTGGCACGCCGCCACAGGTATATTGTTTGGATTGGATTGCACGCTGCAACAATGTGATGTTGAGTACAGTTTCTCCCATGTCTATTATTGTGTGTTTTGCTTCCCATTTTTTGAGAAAGGTTCATAACATCTTTTTGTTGGGTTAAATTAGTTACGCGAATTGGGTAATCCTTTTTAGAGTTCATTTTCCTTATGTATCATGTTTAGGGGTAGCTTATTGTCATATTGTGGCATCATATTAGACTGTTGGCAGGGTTTGAGGTGGCTTATTACCTGAACAACTTATATTTTGTGAGACGAGATTATTGGACTTGGATCAGTGCGATCGGATTATATAAAGTATATTAAAGAGCAAATATCTTTATTTGGTTCATAATGAGTTAATGATTCCTATCAGGAGAATAGACTCAATGATTTGTTGACTCGGCAGTTGGTTATGAGTTTCTACACACCTCATCCGTCGTGACAGTATTGCAAGAGTTGGAACATGACTTATATGTGTGATGAGGTGTGTTGTAAGCATCAGATTCGTGGAATTCGGCTATTGTTATTAGGGGATGTTATTATGGTTATGTGAATTATGCGGTACACGTCGTGAATTCAGTAAAGGTATGCAGTCATGTTCTGGTACATCGTGTGGTGATTGATACGGTGTTCATATGTTGGAGCAGGCCAGGCGGAGAATTCCGGATGTTGGAATTTAGCTGTAAGGCTTAATTGCCTAAATAAAAGTGAATATCTTCAAATTTGCTCAAGCGAATGTGCTCAACTAAGTTGTGGTAGCACGAGTAGGTGCTCGAGGTATTAAATAGTGATTTCAGACAACTCCAGAGCAGTTCTTAGCACGTTCGAGGACGAACGTATGTTTAAGTGGTAAAGAATGTAACGACTTGATCGATCATTTTGAGCTCTAGCGCATCGTTCGGCGGTTTGAGGCCATGAGCAGCTTCACTTCAGGTATTATGACTTGTACGCATGGTCAGAATTGATTTCCGGGAAGTTTAGAATTGCTTTGGAAAAAATTCTCATTTCGGAAGCTTTAAGTTGGATGAATCTGACTAAGGGTTAATTTTGAGTAAACGACCTTGTAATCGGGATTTAAAGGTACCAACAAGTTCGTATGATGATTTTGGACTAGGGCGTATGTTTGGATCGTATTTTGGATGACCCGGGAGCATTTTGGCGCCTATTGTGGAAGTTAGCATTTTGGAAGAATTTCATAAATTTGGGTGGGAGTGAATTTCAGTGATTTCGATGTCCGTTTGGGATTCCGAGCATGTGAATAGCTCCGTATGGTGATTTTGGTGTTGCGGACGCGTGCGGAAGTGGATTCGAAGGTCCATAGGTCATTTTGGAGTCATTTGGCTAAAGATAGATATTTGAAGGTTTTTGAAAAGTTTGACCGGAAGTCGACCTTGTCATATCGGGGTCGGATTCTGATTCCGGAAGTTGGAGTAGGTCCTTAATGTTAAATACGACTTGTGTGCAAAATTCGAGGTCAATCAGATGTGATTTGACAGGTTTCAGCATCGAACTAAGAAATTTGAAGTTCTAAAGTTCATAAAGCTCGAATTGGGGTGTGATTTGTGATTTCGCCGTTGTTTGATGTGATTTGAGGCCTCGAGCAGGTCCGCGTTATGTTTTGGGATAGGTTGGTTTTATTGCATGAGGTCCTGAGGGCCTCGGATGGATTCCGGGTGGTTGACGGATCAAATTTGGAATTTGAGGAAAAACTAAGGTTGCTGCCATCTGGTGTAACCGCAACTGCGAGGTTTTGGCCGGAGGTGCGGAGCCACAAAAGCGGCCTAGGAGTCGCAGATGCGGAAGGAGCGCAGGTGCGAGGGAAGATCCCCGCCTCTATGTTGATACCCAATTTTTCCTATACATTTTCAGTATGTAAAATAACTTCAAAATGGCATGTAGATGCATATGTAAGCATATTCAAGCGTTCTATTACTTTTCCCTAATTTTAAAGATTTTAAATCAATTTATTTCCCTTTTTATCCGTAAAACCAAATAATTATGTCCAAAATTATTATTTTTGACGATTCACTTATTGGATCTTCATATTTAGGCTAAAATATAGCTAAGCTAATTTTTGCATATTTTTACAAATTTATTTAGTATTTCTAAGCTAAATTGTATATAATTGCAATATTAGCCTCTTTTAAGATTTAATTGCGTTTATATTCATAAAATCAGGTCCTATATTTTTACAGTGTTAATTATATATTATTAATCGTTTTAGTGCTTTAAATTTGTTTTCAGAAATTAATTTATTATCTTTTATAAATTAAATAGGGGAAAATTGGCTATTTAAATAATGGCCCAGTTATATTTCAATTATAGCCTAAATCCTACCCCAATTTAAACCCAATTTCCCCCCAATTTCGTTTTAAACCCGACCCCCCAACCCAATTTAACCGACCCAACCAGGATTCCCCACCTTACCCCTTTAATCCTAGCCTTTGATCATTTAGATCAACGGCCACTGTCCTCCCTTTCCTTTTTAACCCTAAACGACCCCTAAACCTACCTTATTTTTCACCTACCGCCGCCTTTGAATTCCTCTTCTCTCTCAACTCCCTCTGAAACTCTCATGAACCCTAGCCGCCGCCCTCTAATCCCACCCTAATATCTACCTAATCCATGCCCCCCCCCTGTGGTCATTTGAGATATGTATCAGCCTCCTATGGCTCCTGGGTGCTGGTTTTTATGGTTTCATGGCCAGACCTCGAAGAAAACTGGTCCAGTCCTTGTTCGACTATTGTTCATGGCCTTTCTCCGGCCATCCATGACCTTTCTCCGGCTCATGGCCTTTCCAGGCAGATCCTTGTCTTTTCGGGTTAGATCGTTAACTTTCGAGATCTTTCTCAACTCTTTTGGGTTTTCTGAAACCCTAATCTCTAAGACTTTTCGATTTCTTTCAGATCTATCTTGGATTTGTGCTTACTATGAACTTTTTAAGTGTTTTCTCGAAGGTTCTTCAACTTTTCTTTCAAAACGACTCTTCGTTTTTCCAACGATTAGGGTTTTTCCTTTAAGTTTTCTTGTCCGATCTTAATGTTGTTTGATGATTTTGCTATTTTGCTCATATTGTTCTTCTATCTATTTCAGCATGTTTAAAACCCTAGTTCTTTTTTTAGTCTTATCCGAGTTCTAGAAATTGTTTGCTTAAATATGTACTTGTTCTTTGTTTCTGACCCTATTTCCCTTGTTTGACTTGTTTGATTTTGAGTTCTTACCATCTCTTAAACTCGACTACTGTCGAAGCCCTAAATTTCTTAGAAGTTTTCTCACTTGCTACTACTGTGAGACCTTTACCTGTTTCTGATTTCTCTTACCTGATACTATGTTTTTCTTCACTGTTGATTCTATGTGACTTGACCTACTTGACTACTGTGCCTCGAATGTTTGCTTTACTACTGAATCCCATGCTTATTTCTGCTACTATTGTATGTTGTTTCTTTTGCCAATGTGCTTGGCCTCGCATGTCTGATGCTTCTGTTCACTCTATTTATATACTCATTGATCTTCCTCGATTGATCTTGGTATTGAGACTGATTGCAAAAGTTTTCTTACAAGCCCTAATTTCTACTCATCTGCTTATAGTTAATTAATTCCTTTCCTTTGCTATGATATTTTACCTTGTTGAATCCTTTTCCAAAAATAAGCTTATTTTCGTTCTTAGACTCGATGGTTTACTTGATGCTTTTACTTCCCTTTATATGGAAATGATCAATCTGTCCTCAAATTGATTTTCTTTCCTTAATTAAACCTGCTACTACCCGCTAAACAGAGATTCCTTAATTAAAGGGAATCACTTGTGTTAATTGATTCTGACTTGTGATTGTTTCCATGTTTGTGTTTAGACTTTACTAGTTACCTTATTTTCTACTAATTTTCAAAACTATAAATACCCACCCCGTCTTTTCTTTAAACACACAGACAACTTGAGTTCAAAACACACACTTCACTCAAAATTCTCTCTTTTCTCTGTTACTACTGCTTTGTCTAGCCGGCTAAAAGCCAAGGCTAGGCTGTGGGAGTTTGGTTACTTTTTCTTTCTGCACTTTGCTTCTTACTGGTATGTCCTAGTTAATTTTCAAACATCAACAACATATTTTTTGTAATTGTTTCAACTTCTTCATGCTTGTCCACTTCTGGTTATGTTTCTGCAATTAAGTTACATTACTAGAATGCGGCAATGTGTTCCTTTCCTTTTTTTAAGTTAATGCTCCCCTATGTGTATGAATCCCAAACCCCACATCCCCTTTTCGTGTCTGTATTCTCTGGCTGGTTTGTGAGCATTCCAGCATCATCTATTGCTATGCATGTCCAAACCTGACCCCTCCTAAGGTCATATGCTTCATGCAATGTACTCCCAAAACCCCCCGACCCCTTTGTGTAATTACTGATTTCTGTGTAGTTTGAGTTTCACTACTACTGTTTTCAAATCAACCTTATCACTTACTACTTCCCAGTCCAGTTTTAAATAAATCTCTATGTTCTCCACTTCCACTATATTCCTAGAACCTAAGTTCTGCCCCACTTGTGTGAGCCTTGCCTTGGGACCCTTGAGCTCCCTCTGAATTTGGACACATAAGGGCTGTCAATTCCACACTGCACTCATCTCTATCTGGTTATGCAAACTTGGGTGTAAGCACTGCCCGGGGTCCCTTGAGACCCTTAGGGAACTTTGACATACCCAGGTCTGAGAAAGGCTTCGAAACAAGCGGCATTCGAGGTGTTTTGTTCCATAACTCAGAGAGGAAGTCAGAATCAGGCTTCCTATGGTTGTAACTTCTTACTTTATATTTTTTCGATGTAATTCAGTATTTGGTCTGTAATAATTTGTAAACAAATATTGGGGTCGGCTAGTGAAAAGGGGTGGGGTAATTATGCATGTTTTAAGGGTAGATATCCTGCCTATAGGATCTGTTTTAATAAGTTCTGCATGTTTACTTCCATACTTAGATATCCTTCCTATAGGATATGTTTTAATAAGTTCTGCATGTTTACTTCCACACTTAGATATCCTGCCTATAAGATCTGTTTTAATAAGTTCTGCATGTTTACTTCCACACATAGAAACCATGCCTATAGGGTCTAATGGCTATAATCATACATCATACCCACAAGGTTAAAATCAACTTCGAAATTAGATGTCATGCCTATAAGGTTAATATCAATATTTTATAGAAATCATGCATATAGGAAATTCGCTGTGATCAAATAAATCCTGCCTACTCCACTTCATTAGATACCATGCCTATAGGACAAAATCAGCCTTTAATACTAGATACCATGTCTGTATGGATTAAAATCAGCAACAATAGAGATTATGTCTATAAGATCTGAAACCAGTTTAGTTAAAATCAGTTTGACTCGTAGTGTCTAAATCAGTTTTAAACAACTTACTCCTTTCATTAATGCGGTTTAGAAAGCATGCCTATAGGATCCAAATTGCTCGTTTTAAACTGTTATAGCTTTGCCATTTTGAATCAGTAATGGACATCATGCTTATAGGATATCATAAATAAATAATTAGGCAAGCCTTAGGTAATAATAATAAAACTGAATCCGCCTTTGTTTAATTAGCAACTGTTACAACCAGCAGGCAGGCCTGATTCGGACTTCTTATTTGAGTTATGGAATAAATTGGTCTACTTCAACAACTAAAACTCCCCTGTCTTAGTAATTTAAATCCTGACCCTAAATGTGTTTTAAGTCATGTTATTTGTGTGTTTTACTTGAGGAGGTATAAATGAGCCTCTTATTTGTTTACATGTCCCCCCCCCCCCCCCCAATATGCAGTCCTATGTGTTTTGAATGTCGCCTTAGTCTTTTACCTTTAAAACCCAAGAGTCAGCCTAATATCCTCCCCTCTTATAAGAGTAGTAGTCCTAAATTCCTCCGGGACTGATAGGAACGGGATAGGCAATAGCATGCAATAGAGGTCGAGACCAATCCGCGCCTTAAATACCTTAACAGGGTGGGAAGGGTAGATATGGATATGATGACCGGTGCACTAATACCACGTGTAGCCCCTCTTTGAGGAGTGATTACCGGGTATTGCATCGATGTGATCCATATTACAACTAAACCTAGGACCCCCTTCGCATTCGTTGGCATGCTTAGTTATAACTCTTTCAGAACTTTGTTTTATTTTATCATTTCCAAACACTTGTGTATTTAAATTCCCTCTTATTTGAGCCTTGTTTGTTTACTTGTTAATTGCACAAATTCACAAAGAACTATATGGCCGGGAACCACACTAGTGGATCCTGAGGGGTGCCTAACACATTCCCCTTGGGATAATTTCAAGCCCTTACCCTACCTCTGGTTATCCAATGTAGTTATAGTTGAACCCCATAGGTGCCCTAATGTACCTTAAAATCGTTAGGTGGCGACTCTTCAAAATTGCAAAACCCCTTTCCCTAAAGGAAAGAGTCGTCCCGACCAAAATGTCACAAACCCGACTCCGCGAAGGAAAAAGGGGGGCCCGACAGCATGGCGACTCTGCTTGGGATTTTTAGGGTTTTACCATTTCAGATTGTTTTCTGAATTTGTACCTCTCCCTATGTGCGATTATCTGTTTATTTACTTTAAGCATTTAATTTCTTCTTTAGAAGTAAAACTGACATATCTTCCTTGTTTCCTTTCCTTTATTGCTTTAAATTATGAAACTGCTGTATTTGTCACTTTCTTAATGTGCAAATACATGTCAACATGCTTTTAATTATTGCACAATCATGCTCAACATCATATTCCACTCGTGCCAAAACAAATACTATAGCAACGATTATAATAAGTGGTTGCGCTCTTCCTAAATCATTACCCCTAAATTCAGAAAGGCATATTTGCAGTAAAACTAGTCGATCAGCGGTGCAGTCGACAGTTCCGAGCCTTCCCCCTTAAGTTGTCCGCTCAAGGGTACCAGTCTAAAACCTCATAGAAACCTTACCCTGTTTAAATTGTGCATGCATCATGGTCAAACCTAGCCAGATCAGTTATGTTGTCCGCATAATGATCCTTCAAGATAGCCTTGTCCAAAAGTCCACTAGGTTGCCCTAAACCCAAACAGACATCATCACGTTCTGTGAATTTATTTGGACAACTAAATGCTTCATGGTAATTGTTGATGTTAAATAGTCGAGTCTGGTGGGGGTAGGGTCTAACCCTTCTGTTTCGCAGAAAATGAGGCACGAGGTCCCCAGTTTCGGTATGATTAGCACGCCCCCACTCTTGCTAGACTGGTGGAGGAGTCTTCCATCAAAATGACCAAATCAATGAGTGGAATGAGCGGGCTGCCAAAGCTAGCAAAAAATTGGAATATCTGGAATACAGCTGCTGGAATTGGAAGGAAAAGTGAGGAAGAGAGTCACCGACTGCCAGAACGCTGAGGGAAATGAAGGGGAACACTTGGCAAAGGCATTTTTACTTGTGAACCTACACGAACTAGAGGATTTGATCAACAAGAGCATTCAACCTGAGGAAGGTCCTTCTGGGACCAAGTAGATAGGAATTTACTTTTTTTCGCTTTATGAATGTAATAAGGCCAATGGCCATTAGTGATTTTTGTTGCTTATTTAGTGTCGTTTTGGGATTAGTCTATTTTTTATCAATAAAATGAATCACTTAGCATTTCAAGTTCTCCAAATCAACATGTCGCTAGGCCCACCTCGGGCACAATGAGGCTCCCAAATTAGGACACGTTTTACATTCCTGCACTATGTATTTAAATATTGCAATACTTTTATGATCCTCACTAACTTGGTTACCTTTTTTGTTTTGTTATTCCCCTCCCCAAAGGTTAGTTCGTGCACTCTGGCAACATCATCTTATTCCACGAGATCCAGGGGCCCTCTACCCACTCCTCCTCTTAGTCCTGTTAAGAACAAGAACAAAGCCAAAATGGAAGATTTGAACATCAGAAAAGAGAACACAACAATAGAGGCCACTGATGGCCATGGTATTCGGGTTCCTAATGAAAATGTGTCACAACTTGAGCAGAAATTATTGAAGTTTCAGGAAGAGCTCGATCAGGTTCGGAATCTGACCAACCTATCCTTCTCCCTCAGCACCTTAGACACCAACTTTCCCAACGTTCAAAATCCCACACCTCCCCAAAAGCAACCGAATCATCCCACTGCTCCAACAAATAACCAATGCAACACTTGACACACTCCAAACAACGTCCCACTACTCATCCCAAAGCCTCAAAACTCCGCAAACGACCATTTCCACACCCACATGCCAGGCCACCACAATAATCCCATCTACGTGGAGACCATGCCGCTCTCCACCCAACCTATATCTTGCACACCTGAGTCCAATGAAAAGGATCTACTCATCACAAACTTGGCTGAAGAACTTAAGAAACTAACCAGCCGAATTCAGGGCGTCGAAGGAAGTAAAGGGATCGAAGGGTTGAACTATGAAGACCTCTGCATACAACCAGATGTCGAACTACCGGAGGGGTATAAACCTCCTAAGTTTGAGATGTTTGTCGGTATAGGTAATCCAAGGGTCCATCTGAGAACATACTGCGACAAGATGGTCGGGGTAGGAAAAGATGAAGGGATCCGCATGAAGTTGTTCATGAGGAGTCTGAAAGAAGATGCGCTCTCTTGGTACATCAGCCAAGATCCTAAGAAGTGGTCGAGCTGGGTAGGTATGGAATCTAATTTTATGGACAGGTTCATGTTTAACATAGAGAACGGGCTAGACGTGTTCTATATCAAGAATCTAAAGAAGAAGCCCACGGAGACCTTTCGCGAGTATGCTACTCGCTGGAGGTCCGAAGCTGCCAAGGTCAGACCCGCCATAGAAGAAGAACAAATGAACATATTCTTTGTCCGGGCTCGAGACCCGGAATACTATGAACGATTGATGGTGATTGGGAATCATAAATTTTCGGACATTATCAAACTGGGGGAACGAATTAAAGAAGGCATTAAGAGCGGTATGGTTACAAACTTCGAGGCCTTGCAAGCTACCAATAAGGCCTTGCAGTCTGGTGGTGTGTCTAAGAAGAGGGACGTAGGGGCCCTGATGGTTGCACAGAGGACCAAGTCTCCTCTTAAATACCAAACTTACCCAACACCTCCACTCACATATCAGTCAGCCCCAAATTACCAAGCACCCTCCTACCAAGCTCCACCACCAACTTATCAGTAATCTCCACCTCCCACATATTATCCTACTTCACCTAGATACTCCCATCCCGCTCATGTCTACCGAACTTTCAATGCCCAACCATCTCATTATCAATCACCCCCCGCAAGCCAAAACTTCCCTAGGCCCCGACCTAATTTTGATCGGAGGCCTCCAAAATAATACACAGCCATCGCTGAACCCATTGACCAGCTATATGAGAGACTCAAAGCCGCCGGTTATGTCACCCCCGTCCCTGCTACAACCCCTGAGAATCCTTCTTATTGGGTTAACCCAAACAAGTCTTGTGCATACCACTCCGACATGAAGGGACATACCATCAATGAATGCCGTTCTTTAAAAGACAAGATAAAATCTCCGATTGATAACAAAGTCATTGTAGAAAAGGAAGTCGCTCCGAATGTCCGCAACAACCCTCTACCAGACCATAAAGGCGGGGGTATTCACATGATTGAAGTAGAGGATGATTGGGATCCCGAGGGATCCATCGGGTTGATCGCAGAAGGCGATGATCCAAAGAAACCAGCAGTTACTCTCAACCTCATCATAGTCCAGATCCAACCATCTGAGGTCATTAAGGTAGATGTGTTTATCCTTCTTGAGTTTGAAGCAGCGCCATTGGCAAAGGCACCAGCACCATTTGAGGTTGCAGTTTTGCTACCCAAAGAACATGCTCCATTCGAAGTAAAGGTGGTCGTACCAATCCCAGTGGCGATGTCCACCATGCCATCATTCCATACAAAAGCTATACCCTCGGATTGTACAGCCGAGGCTAGGAGGAAAGGCAAGGTCAGGTTCGAAGAGATTGTTGCAGCACAGGGTATGACAAGAACTGGGAGAGTCTATACCCCTAAATACCTAACTGAGTCCAGCAAGCAAGCCTCCAACTGGCCACCCATCATTGAGACGGGTCCAGATGACCTTTGGAGGAAAATACAGGCCAAGGAGTATTCGTTCATCGACCAGCTAAACAAAACACCAGCACAGATATCCATCCTCTCACTGCTGCAGAATTCCAAGACACACAAAAATGCTCAATTGAAGGTGCTGAGTGAAGCCTACGTACCAAGTAACATCACTGGCGGGGAAATGGCTAATATGGTGGGACAAGTATTAGAAAGTCATATAATCACCTTATATGAGGATGAGCTGCCACCTGAAGGGTTGGGTCACAACAAAGCCCTGCACATCACCGTGCAATGCGAAGATTATTTCATCACCAGGATCCTGATCGACGGGGGTTCCAGCCTTAACATCTGTCCTTTGGTAACACTCAAGAAGTTGGGCAAAGGGCTACATGAGATAAAAGAAGGAGCAATCAATGTGAAAGCTTTTGATGGGTCTCAGAGGTCCACCATCAGTGAGATTAGCCTGTGTTTGCAAATAGGACCAACCTGGTTCGAGGTTGATTTTCAAGTAATAGATGTGCCAGCATCCTACAACCTACTGCTAGGACGACCTTGGATTCATGCTGCTGGGGTTGTAGCTTCAACACTGCATCAGGCAGTAAAGTTCAAATGGATCTACCAGGAAGTGATCATTTACGGTGACGGTAGCAACCCTATATACAGTCGTCAGACCATTCCGGCGATCAGAGGGAGAAGAAAGCTAGGCGGAGAGACCTACCACCACATCGAGCGGGTCAATGTCGTCGACAAAGAAAAATGGTGGGATAACAAGATCGAGAGTATATTGAATTGTAGTGGGTACGGACCTGACAAAGGACTCGGCAAAAACCTCCAAGGAATCGCTAAACCTATAAAACTCAAGAAACATGGCACCACTTTCGGCTTGGGGTACGAATACACCTGGGAAGATTTCAACAACTGGCCGCCACCATGGCGCAGTCCTTACTACCCACTAGAGCAGCCGATGCCGCACTTGGAGCAGACCTTCTAACAGGCTGACGTCGTCTATGGGACAGACGAAGAAGAAGCGCTCGCAGTAGTGAAAAACTTGTTTTTAGAGGACAATGATATGGATTGTTGTGTTATTCTTGAGGAGGAGGGGGAGGAAGGCCCTTCCATACAGGGTGTGAGCAGAGGGGCACACCTCAATAACTGGACCAGGAGGACAACCAGAGCCCGACGAGCCTCGGGCATTACTATTACTTATCTTGATGAACCAATGACTGTGACATGCAGTGAGACAACACAACAAACGGACATCGATTCAGAAGAAGATGACATACCTGATGAGATTGTCAAAGAAGTTGAGAAATTATAGAACAGACCTAAGTCCAACCTGGACGAGACCAAGATTGTTAAGTTGGGAGACGCAGAAAATGTCAAGGAAACACGAATCAGCATTCACTTATCGCCATCAGAAAAGAAAGCATGCGCAGAGTTTCTAAAGGAATATGAGGCCATATTCGCCTGGTCGTATGATGACATGACCGGTCTGAGTATGTCTATTGTAGCTGACAAACTACCAATCGACCCAACATGTCCTCCGGTAAAGCAAAAGCTCAGAAATCTCAAGCCCGATATGAGTCTGAAAATCAAGGAAGAAGTCACCAAGCAGATCAAAGCTAAGGTTCTCATGGTGGTTGATTACCCGACATGGTTAGCTAATATCGTGCCAGTACCGAAGAAGGATGGGAAGGTCAGAGTCTGTGTCGACTATCGGGATCTCAACCGGGCCAGTCCAAAAGACGACTTCCTTTTGCCAAATATACATATCCTGATTGACAACTGCGCCAAGCATGAGCTGCAGTCATTTGTAGATTATTTCGCTGGTTATCATCAGATCTGGATGGATGAAGAAGAACGTCGGATTTCCTTGTGGCCACCTTGATAGCCCCGGCGTGTGCCTTTGTGAAAGAATCTTCCAGTATGGCAAATGAGTCTATAGAGTTAGGAGATAGGTTGTGATACCACATCATGGCCCCTTTCGAGAGTGTTTCCCAAACATCTTCAGCAGGACAGCTCGATCTCAACGTCCCTCAGGTCGTTGCCTTTCACCGCACAAGTGTAAGCAGTAACATGCTCGTTGGCGTCCAAGGTTCCATTATTCTTCGGAAGGTCGGGCATTCTAAACTTCTTTGGAATGGGTTTTGGAGAAGCTTCCTTCAGGAATGGCTTTTGTACAAACTTCCTCGAATCTACACCCTTCAGGACCGGGGATGCGCCCGGGATTTGGTCGACCCTAGAGTTGTAGGTCTCTACCTTCTTATCGTTGGCTTCTATCTTTTTCTCGCCCGACTCGATCCTCTTTGTGAGATCCTCGAGCATCTTTACGATGGTGGGGTCGGTTGCCGATCCGTTGTTGCTTGATCTTTTCGGTACTTGCTCGGCTGGGGAAGTTGTTCCCGATGCTACCGTGCTGGGAGTTTTCTAGTGACTTTGCAGTTGGGCAATCGCCAACTGTTGTGCCTGTAACATTTCAAAAATAATGTGAAGGCTAACCTCCCGTTCTTCCCTAGTCGGGGTTTTTTGGACTTCTTGTTGCTCTACTTGATGTATGCTCATGTTGGTGTGGGAGCTTATATCGACGTGTTGGGCCTCGCGTGAGACCGCGTCCACGGGAATTGGTTCTGGTGTGTTCCCAGGGTTTCGTGGTGGTAAACCAACACCTGGAACATTCACACCATTCTCTCCGTGGTCCTCAAGATTGTTTTTTTCACCTCCATTTACTGAGTTAGAAATTTCGACCTGAATTCGAAGATTTTGGACAAGAAAAAACGTGAAAGATAACTTGCGTTATGTAGTAAAACCAGCAAGAAAATAATCAATATAATTTTTATCCCCACTGTGGGCGCCAAGCTGTTTATCGTGAAAATGGTAATAACAATTAAATTTGATTATGTGGTTCTAAAAATACGTGATCTATTTTTATGCTAGTCGTTAAGCAGTGGATGCTAAGTAAAGGGTTAGAAATTAGAACTACAGCTTAGAGATGGCAAGATAATCGAACCAAACGGTGGCAGATCGGAGACCTCGAGCTGTCGATTACAAGATCTCGGGGTCAAGCTGGATGGCCGATTCGGGGCAGTCGAGTGGGAGATAAATTTTAGGAGAGCTACGATGATGGCTCTTTATGACCAATGATAGGCAATAAATGAAGAATAATAAATAGAACACAATGAATATAAGCAACAAATTAAGTATTGAAATCAAGCGAATATGTTATAAAGTAGAGAGAATGTCCGTGTGTTTCTAGTATTGAGCAACAGATCTTTACAAACATGACAAGGATCCCCTTTATATATGAGGGAGAATCCCAACATAGTACAAATGCATTAATTACAAAGATATGGGGCTGGTACAACCATTTAATGCCTTGATTTGCCTTTTTACTAGTCCACTAGACTTGACCAGCAATATGTACGCGCCTTGGGAGCTTAACCTTGATCCGCCGAGACCACTAATCCACATTGCCTCAGGGCCGGTCATTACTTATACTATCTCGAAGTTGACCACCGATAATTCTCGGAGTCGATCATTGGAAAACCCTCGAGATGCCTTAATGCTCGAGAAATCGAACCGTCGATTTCTACCGTATACAAGAAGCGTAGTATAAGTACACTGCAATGGCACCCAGTAAGTGTTAAGCCTAACCTCGGTAGAGTAGTGACAAGGTCGGTTGAAGGCCCTACAAGAGATAATAAGAAACAAGACGGAAGATAAAACTATATAATGATAATAACAAAGGAAATGAAACAATAAGGAATTTACGGAAAGTTAACAACATAGAATAAAGACAGTTAATACAACACAGAAGGAAACAAGGATTTATATGTTAAGGAAACGAACAATCAACACAAATATAGCAAATCGAGAAAGATCAACAAAGGCCACTACCGAGGTACCGCCACGTAGTCCCAAATCATAAAAGTAACTTATCTCACCGCATGCATTTCAACACCCGGAGCTACTAACGAGGTACCGCCTTTTAGTACCAATCCACGCGTATCAAGATCACCTTATCTCACCACATGTGTTTCAACACCCAGAGCTTATACCACCACATCCTTATCAATAGGAACAACAGCACGGAAGAAACCTTGTGCAAACACCCAAACAATCCTCTCAACAATAAGCCATGTGACAAAAACATAACAACTCAATCAAATGATATTTCACAACCTACACTTTGCCTCTATAGAAACAACAAACTTTGCAACTCATCAGCAAGATATTCCAAGGAAAGCAAATTTTATGTAAAGAATCCCACAGCTAAATAATGAATATAGAATTAAAGAAAGCAAGAAATTCAACTAAACATGTAGGACGTGTTTCAAATAAGAGATAGGAAAAGTAGACATGTGAAATTGGACAAAAAATGGTGACTATAAGATGTTAAAGTAACTCAATTAAAGCATGGAAAGGAAACTACATAGCTAAAATTGGAATTACAACATTTAGCACGTGTATGCACTCGTCACCTTGTGTACACGGCCTTTACATATTAATTATCACAATAATACCAAGTCCTAAGGGAAATTTTCCCCACACAAGGCTAGACAAGTCACTTACCTCAAACCACGCTAAATCAATCAACTAGAAGGCCTTTTCCTCGATTTTCCAACTCCGAATGGCTCGAATGTAGCCAAAACAAATTTCATACTAACTTAAATAATAAAATTATGATCTTAGGCAAGAATTAAAAAATTGCCCAAAAAACTCAACCCAGACTCGCGTCTCGAAACCCGACAAAAATTATAAAATCCGAACCCCCCCTTTCGATATCGAGTCCATCCATACAAGAATTATCCAAATCTGACCTCAATTTGCCTTTCAAATCTCAAAAACTAAGTCTAAGAAGTTCTACCACTGTTCCCCAATTTTTTTCCAAGTCAAATCCTTTAATATATGATAAAATCAATGATAGATTAGTGTAACTTAATCAAAATCGACTTAAGAACTCTTACCCCAAAATTCCTCTAACAATCCCTCATAATTTTGCCTCAAACAAAGCTCTCTAAGTCCAAATTCAGAAATATGAAGTAATCCCTTGATTTCAAACTTAAGTTCTGCTGCCTAGTTATTTACACATCGCAATTGCGGAAATCCATTCGCGATCGCGTAAGACGATTTCTGCCCAGCGCAAATTTACCCTCCGCAATTGCGTAATAGCACTCGCGAACATGGAATAATATGCCTCTTCGGCAACGCGATCGCACCACAGGTTACACGGCTATGCGATCGCGTAGTACAACTACCTCACCCAGCAACTTTGCCATTTCACCTGCGCAAACACGACCATCTCCACCCGTTCGCGATTTACGTTAAGCCAAACCTATGCGATCGCATACATCCCTTCGTGATTGCATAGAACAAAATTCCCCTAGTGCTAAACTACCCTTCTCGATCGCGTAAATCCACTCACAATTGCGTATAAGGAAACCAGAAGCACCGGATTCGGCAATCTTAAATGTTAGATGCTGCGAGAGTTCGTGTCTCGCTTCCAAATGGAGCGAATGGAACTGCCGCCAGTCTCCGGTGACTGGGCAGTGCAGGCCTTCACCCAAGGTTTGAATGAACGAAGCTCGGTGGCTTGGAAACAACTAAAGAAAAATCTGGTTGAATATCCCGGCGTGACCTGGTCGGATGTCCACAACCGATATCAGTCAAAGATCAGGGTCAAGGACGACCAACTGGGAGCCCTCTCCGTATATCCCAGCAGGCTTCCGGCAAAGGATCCAAAGCCAAACAAGGAAAGATACCAACCATACACTGAAGATAGAAGAAACGTCCCGAGGCACAACATACCCCGCAACGATCGAAGGATGGACCGAGGTCAGAATCCTGGGGGACTTGTCAGCAGAGCCGGGTTCGATAGGTTCACAGGGCCGACAGAGGCACCTCGCTTGTCAGAATGCAACTTCAACATCGACGTATCAGACATCGTGTACGCCATTAGTAAAATCAGAGACACTAGGTGGCCAAGGCCTGTACAATCAAACCCTTCACAAATGAACCATAACTTAGTATGTCAATTTCACAACACGCACGGGCATAAGACCAAGCATTTCCGACAACTCCGGGAAGAAGTGGCCCGATTACTCAGCAAAGATGACCTCCGGGAATTCCTCAGCAACCGAGCCAAAAATTAGTTACGGGAAAGACAGGTGATCAAAAAGAACGAAGCAGATGAGCCGCAACATGTCATCCATACGATCTTTTGAGGTGTTGGTGCCCTGCAAGAATCCATGTCTAAGAGAGCAAAAACATTCCTCAACAGGGAAAAGCGAACTCGAGGCTCTATCTCAGCCCCACAACGGCGCACTAGTAACTTATTTTCCTGTAAACAAATTTCGAATCAAACATATACTTGTAGATCCAGGTAGCTCGACCAACATTATCAGGTCGAAGGTGACAGAGCAGCTCGGGCTGCTTAGCCAAATTATGCCCGCCTTTCGAAGTCCTAAACGGACTCAACTAGGCGAACAAAACAACAAAAGTGGAAACCGCCATACCAGTCAATATGGCCGGCACAACCCAAAACACCAGTATCTCCATCGTCAAAGGGGATGAAGGATAAACAAATGGTGAAATAGCGACAACGAGGCGTTATCTCGGCTGTATCCGAATGAACAGACAAAGGGCCGTACAGCCTCCTCCGAGCAAGTACTGAAGGCCTACCGAGGCTCAAAGCGCCATCGTCACTAAGGTATAACCATCACCCTTTTAATCTACACTTCATAATAACCTTCATGCAGGCACCCGACCGAGGAAGTCGAAGCGCTAACCCAGCTCGAAGACCTTAATGTTTTAACGTATCCGTTGCACTCTTTTCCTTTGACCGAGTTTTTATCCCGAAAAGGGTTTTTACCGGCAAGGTTTTTAACGAGGAAACATTTATATACTACCTAAGGAAAACTCTACAAGTACTCAAGGCTTCTTTTTTAATCAACCTCGAATACTGGGAGGCATCCCTCTGGAAGGTCACCTACTCGGAGAAGCCACGATGCGCTAAGGGGAGTCTCGATAGGAAAACGATGTACCGGACCAAACGGTCGAACGAACCGTGCCCGTATAGGATCACTGAGCCTCTAACAGCAAAGTCATGTATGCTTATACCAAGTAATCATAGAACACTTCCCAAGAGCATTTTGCATTTCAAAGAAGCTCGGTATTTTTTGCAAAAAACGGCTCCAAAGCCGAAAGCGCCTCGAACACTCGGGGATTGGCGTCAACAACTCAAAACCTGAATGAGGCAACATCAAAGTCACAAAATGGCTCCAAAGCTGAAAGCGCTCCGAACACTCGGGGACTGGCGTCAAAATCTCAAAAATGGCATGGTCTCCGGGTCGGAAACTCCAAAATCGTAAGCCCTCAATGAGGCAATACAAAGTTTACAAGTAATGGCTCCCGAGCCAAGGTACCCTCGATGACTCGGGGACTGTCACCAATCACTACTTATTAAAAACCCGAGGCCATAAGACCCCAAGCGGGCAGACTCGATCTCGTAAGACCTATATAAGGCAACAACAATATCTGTAAGACCTCAAGCAAGGGATGAACCATACTTGTACCAAGTATCCAAAACTGTAATACCTCAAAGGCATGTAAAAATTGTAAGACCTTACTAAAGGCATAAACCCGATCTCAAAGTTAAGGCTATATATAACTTGTAAGACCCCTAAAAGGCATACCCTCGATATAGACGCTGAAACTACTTCACTCGGGACTCAATGACTCCGGCCAAACATAAGTGACTATGGTCACAAGGATTTACCACCCAAACTAACATGACTTGGGGACGCCTGACCGTCACTACAAAATCATAGGCCTTCAGTTACTTCGAATCCACTTCAAAAAGAACCGATTAAACAGGCTACCCTCGACATAGGCAAAAGAGCTTCGGCCATGTCAACTCCAAATTACAGGCTTCGAGATACTCAGCCATCAAGCCAAATCGCCCGAGATGCTCGATCATCGCAACATAACGACTCATAGTCGAGGTTTTATCAAACCGTCAAAGAGTCAGGCAAACACAATCTCAAAAATCCTTAACGAGGGAAAAATAAAGCCTATATTAGAAGTCGCATCGACCCAAAGCGTAAGAGCCATTGTCGCCAGCTCACACAAAAGGTCGCATTGACCCAAAGCGTAAGAGCCATTGTCGTCAGCTCACAAAAAAGGTCGCATCGACCCAAAGCGTAAGAGCCATTGTCGCCAGCCCACATAAAAAGTTGCATCATCCAAAAGAGTAAGAGCCACTGTCGCGAGCTTGAATTCAAAAACTTGAGGGTCGAATGAGCTCGAGACGATACCTGACTCGGAGACTAAACCCAGAACAGTTGACCAAACATGCCTAAGAGCACAGGCATAAGATCTTAAACACTGGCTTATACTAAAAGGTCGCATCGACCAAGCGCGTAAGAGCCCACGGTCCAGCCTAATGAGCCCCAGGGCTATACTATGAATCTAAAGATTCCTTTCAACTAAATGACCAGTTCATCTGGCTTAAATCAAGGCAAAAAGAAATACAGGAGGAATAAAACCTTCAGGTTTCCTTTTATACATATATGCGAGAAAATACAAGCTCTATTTACATCGTACTTTGAAAGTATTATATAGTGAAACAGAAAAAGAAATCTACGTCCCCCATGGGGACTATGGCCCGTAGGCCTCATCCTCGCTTTCTTCGACATCGGATAAAAGGAATTTAGCATCATATTCCTCTACATTCGCCTGCTTTATGTCTTCCGAGAGGTCGAAGCCCCTGGCATTAATTTCCTCGGGGGATTTTCTCTGAGATTTTCACCTCACATACTCCTTATTGGAGCTCTCACGGTCGAGGGCCCTTCTCAGTTGAGCTCTAGCATCAGCAGCACCCTTCAAATAGACCGCCACTTTCTGGTCGTCCTTAGTGCGGCTCATTACAGCCTCAGCCCTAGCATCCACAACCTCGACCTTCGCCTACAAAAGCTGAGCCTCGAGCCTTGAAAACCGTATTTGGCCGGACAAGGTCGTTTGCACGAGCGTTACGGAGTTGTACCTCGAGGGCAGAAGACTTAGCTAAAGCATCCGCCTTGATCGCAACTTGGGCCTTTACCTGAGCCTTCAACTCGTCAGGCTCACGTTTGACTCGGTCAACTTCGCCCCAAAGTCATTCCAGCTCCTCCATTTTGCTCTCCAACTGAAATATAAAAGTATTAATATCCGAAAGTGGAAGCAGGAACATATAACGGCACAAAATATAGGTTACCTGTCTTTCAAGACGGCTCTCGTAGTTCCTACTTCGATCTGCCTCGCACCGCAGATATACCAGCTCATCTTCCTTTTTTCTACAAAGGAGCCTAAGGGCTTTCCCCTTATCTAAAGCTTTCCACAGCCTGGCCTCACTGCGAAGCAACTCGGACTTAAGCTTGTCAAAGGCTTGCAAAAGAAAAACTCGATAAGAAAGGGAGGGCGTGAAACCAAAAGAAGCCTATACCGGCTACCAAAGCTTACCATGGAGCTAAGCCGCTAAACTTTACCATAGGTCGATCCTATGTCCGATGGATTAGTTTTCCCCGAAGTGCCTTCGACGGTAATAGGAAATGTTTTTTCAAAAATAGAAGCCTCCGAAGCAAGAAGTTCGGCGACTCGTCACCTTTTAACCTCAGAGGTGAACTCGCCCAACCACGAGCGTCCTCACACCTCAAAGTTTATTTCCGTTTATGGTCAATCCTCGGCCCCGAGGCTGGCAATCTCTCTTCCTCCCCTAGGGAACGCGGCCTCATCTCAGAAAAATCTCCGGCACCTACGGCGGCAGAGTTAGCGTGCTAAAAAGAAAGCACCTTTTCTGTGGAAATGAGCCACTGAACACTTACCATGATGCTTTGCTTCCTATCTCCCCTTGGACAGGTCTCGCCATTTGTGCTTATCATAAGTCGAGCAAGCTGCCAGCTTACGGGACCATTCTACCTGGTCAGGAACCTCGTCCGGCAGCCAAGGAATCGCCAAAGAAAATGAAATGAAAAAAACATTATTACGGATCACGCCTCCACTATGGGAAAACGATAAAAATACAAGTATGCCACGTATGTGTGAAATTCCATTTCTTAAGAAATGGCAAAAACTCTCCAGGGACGATATCGACTGTCCGTGCTCGAACAAATCGGCTCATCCACCCTCGGTCATCATCATCTTCATCACTAGCGGTAGGGGACTCGATGTCGTAGAGTAATCAAGCCTCGATAATGCAGAGGCTGATATAACCTAACGAGGTGGCTAAGGGTGAATTCGAGCCCGGCCTTATCCGCAAAGTATCTTATTGTCAGCACTATCCTCCAAAGGGATGGGTGAGCCTGTGCCAGGTAACCTGATACCTCCTACAGAACTCAAGCACGACCCTGTCGGGGGAGCCCAGCGTAAAAGGATACGCATACATGCTCAAAAATCCCTCGACATGGGTCATGATGCTCTCCACCGAAGAAGGCACCTACAATACCACTGCTTCTCCCCATCCCTAGTCTTTCCTAATCATCTCGAGATGTTCCTCCCCTATTAATAAGACAAACCTCTATACATACTCCCGATGTCCGTAGATGTTGAGAGGCCTCTTCAGTGTAAAATCTCTCCTAGAGACAAAGCATCTTGAGGTCCGCTCATCGGATACCGACGGTGTCCACCGACCGAACGCGGAACAGAGGCAGAACTCCCCTCTTTTTGATGAGCGGACTTCGATGTAGCAGCCATGGCTATGGTGAAATAGGAAGAGGAGGATGAAGTTTTGGGCAAAGGCCGTGAGTTGAAATGACGAAAAAGCTGGCATAAAGAACAAAGTTCTATGAAAGAGATAGTTACTCAGAGTAGCAGAATCACCATTTGGGAAGTGAGCGAGTGAATATACAGAGGCAAGCGACGACTGTTTGCATACCTAGAAGACCAATTATGTCTGGCCATGAAATCGCCACCTTTTAAGAAATGTACTGGTGGGACCGCCCCGAGGGTCCCCACTACCAAGTCGCATGAACGATGATGTTATGCGGCACACGGGAAATATTGAGACCCCGAGGATCTCTACTATTATAGGCATCAGCTCCAAAGAAGTTATCAACCTAATCTCGAGATGGTGCCCGGTCTCGAGGGCCCCGGTTACTCTAAGTATGGACTCCAAAGAGCCAACATCAAAATTCGAAGGCTAACTCCACATGAACGTTGAAATATAAAGAATTCGAAACTTGAAGAAGAAAAATTCTCTTGGATTGCCAAAAAATATATTTACAAGGGACGTCTTTACAAGACCTGTTTCCCCGGGAGTATATATACAAAAAGAAGGAAGGGGGGAGGGGCGACGCAGGCCTACTCTTCAATCATCACTGTCCTCTGGGCCATCTCCGGGACCTTCGTCCAAAGTGACTAAGAGTGCCAATTCTTCCTCCGACTCTCGGGCCTCCTCGATCTCAACTGAGAGATCGGCACCTTTAGCACTGGCCTCCTCTAAGGCTTGCCTCCTCGCCTTGGCACTAGCGTGAGTTACAGTCCGAATCAGCTTTTGCTCGGCCTCCATCGATATATCTCGGGCTATTTGATTCGCAGTGGCGTCGTCTCTCAAATAAGTAGCGGTCTTTTCTTCGGCCTCATACTTGGCCATAGATAGCGCAACAATCTCTTCTCGAGCACTGTGGAGAAGACCCTGAGTCGATGCCAACTCCGAGGCCACGACCTCGTTTCGCCTCCTCAGCTCGACGATCTCCACATCCTTTTGCCCAACCTGCAAGGGAAAAGACAAGTCAGTAAGCTTTGAATTATGAGAACAACGAGCCGATTTACGAATGACAAGATACCTGCCCAGCAAAGGCAGCCTTTTCGGAGCACTCCCTCCAAATTTGCCCGAAGCTTACTTAACTCCTCCTCCTTCCGGGCAGAAAGGGCCTCAAATTTCTGCAGTCCCAAGGTAAGCTTCTTGAGCTCCTTTCCACGGCATGAAAGCTCGTTTTGGAGCCTAGAGAAGGCATGATCATACATCCTCTTAGCCTACAACGAAACAGAAAGGTCAAAAAAATTAGAAAAACAAGGAGAGGTACTTGAGACTAGAAAGGCGTACACAAAAGAGCTATCACCTTCTACTGGAACCTCTCAGTTTCCTCCATAGCATTGGGAGCGTCGAGATCGACATCCTCACTAACATCATCAACGATATCAAAGATGTTGTCAAGCTTATCTTCCCCTTTGAGAGGACCCTCCATGATGGCAGCCTTAGGGTCCCGAGTGTCCCTGTATTCCCCGGGCGAGAACCGAGGATCCAAATTAAGGCCGCCCAGGGCTTCAATATCACCAAGGGGAAAATCCTGCCCCCGAAAAGCTTCGGGCCCGGACCCTTCGAAACCTGCAGCAACAGTCTCCTCGGCGGGGGCTGTGCCCGCGCCCTCTTCGAGGCCCTCCGAAGCATGGGCTTGAGCCGATTCAGCCACCCCCGACTCAGCGCCTTTCGGCACAGACACTTGGGGGGCATCCGTGTACCTTCTCCTTTGTACTAAAGGGACACCATCGCCATCATCATCCTTGTCCTCGTCGTCGAAGCCCACTCTAGAAGCTAAAGACGAGACCTCGGCCTCAACTCGAGATCTGCGAGACCTGGTTTTCTTCGCCATAGGGACTCAGCGACCGCCCTCTTCTTTCTCTACTTTCCATAGTCAGGCTTTGGAGCCTCCTCCTCACCATCAGGAGTCGGTCTCATCTTCACCCCATAGACAGGGCCTGTGCAAACACAAGCTAATTTCCCCAATGGTGGACCTTTGAGAATCGTCAAAAGCTTTGATGTTTATGGCCCCGTCCTTGATTTCATGCAGCCCTTTTCCCAATGTCCTGAGTGTTACCAATGGATAATTGTTGAGACTGGAGCCCCCATCGACCAAGATCCTGGTGATAAAATAATCTTCGCACTGCACGGTGATGTGTAATGCCTTGTTGTGACTCAATCCCTCCGGTGGCAGCTCATCTTCATGAAAAGTGATCTTGTGACTTTCCAACACCTGACCTACCATGTTAGCCATCTCTCTGCCGGTGATGTTACTTGGTACATATGCCTCACTCAGCACTTTTAACAAGGCATTCTTGTGTGCATCGGAACTTTGTAGCAAAGCAAGGATAGAAATCTGTGATGGTGTCTTGTTCAGCTGATCAATGACTGCATATTCTTTGGCTTGTATCTTTCTCCAGAGATCATCGGCACCAGTTTCAGTGATGGTTGGCCGACTAGAGGCCTGTTTGCTTGACTCGGCCAATTGCTCCGGGGTATAAACCCTGCCGGTTCTTGTCATACCCTATGCCGCAACGGCTTCCCCGAACTTGACCTTCCCTTTTCTTCTGGCCTCGGCTGTGTAGTCCCAAGGTATGGCATTAGTGTGGAATGGTGTTACTGCCACACTGCCACTGGAATTGGCGTGGCTATCTTTACTCCGAATGGATCAGGCCCCTTAGGCGGTAAAACTGCAATTTTAAAGGGTGGAGGTGCGTTTGCTGGTGACATAAACTCAACCTCAATCGGCACTGGCGCTTTTGCAGAGGATGGTGCTTCAAACTCGAGTGGCATGGACATGTTTACCTCGACGTCTCCAGAAGGCTGAATTTGGACCACAATCGGATTTAGGGTGACTACTGGCTTCTTTGGATCGTTGCCTTCTATGATTAAACAGATTGATCCCTTGGGATCCCAATCATCCTCTATTTCAATCATGTGAACGCCTCCACCCTTGTGGTCTGGCAGAGGGTTATTGTGGACATTCGGAGCAGGCTCCTTTGCTACAATGATCTTGTTATCAATCAAAGTCTTGATCTTATCCTTCAGAGAGCGGCATTCATCAATGGTATGTTCTTTCATGCCGGAATGGTATGCACAGGATTTATTTGGATTGACCCACTAAGAAGGGTTTCCGGGGGTTATGGCAGGGATGGGGGTGACATAACCAGTAGCTTTGAGTCTTTCGTATAGCTGGTCAATTGGATCAGCAATGGCGGTACACTATTTAGGAGGTCTGCGGTCAAAATTTAGTCGAGGTCTAGGGAAGTTTTGACGTGGGGGAGGTGATTGATAGTGGGATGGTTGGGTGTTGTAGGCTTGGTAAACATGTGCCGGTTGGGAGTATTTAGGTGAAGTGGGCTGATATGCGGGAGGTGGAGCTGATTGATAAGTGGGTGGTGGAGTATGGTAAGAGGGTGAGGTTGCTTGGTAGTTTGGAATAGGTTGATATGTGGGTGGAGGCATTGGATAGGTTTGGTATTTGATAGGGGATTTGGTCCTCTGTGCAACCATTACAGCACCTACGTCCCTTTCCTTGGACGTACCACCAGATTGTAAAGCCTTATTGGTAGCCTGCAAGGCTTCAAAGTTCGTAACCATACCACTCTTGATGCCTTCCTCGATCCTTTCTCCTAGCTTGATGATATCAGAAAATCGGATGCCATGCTTATCCAGCTTGACCACTTCTTCGAATCCTGGCTAATGTACCAAGATAAGGCGTCTCCCTTCAAGCTCCTCATGAATAGCTTCATGCGGATCTTCTCGTCTCTTCCTACTCCGACCAACTTGTCACAGTATGTTCTTAAGTGGACCCTGGAATCCCCTGTACCATCAAACATTTCAAACTTAGGAGGTTTGTACCCCTCGGGCAGTTCGATATCGGGCTGTATGCATAGATCTTCATAGTTTAGCCCCTCAATTCCCTTACTACCTTCAACGCCTTGACTTCTGCTAGTCAACTTTTTAAGCTCTTCGGCCAGATTTTTGATGAGCAAGTCCTTTTCATTGACTCGGGTGTTCTTGAGATGGGTTGGGTGGAGTGTGGCATAGTCTCCACGTAGATGGGGGTATTATGTTGGGTGTGGTAGTGGTCATTTGTGGAGTTCTGGAGTTCTGGGATGAGCAGTGGGGTATTATTTGAGGTATGGCAGGTATTGCAGTGGTGGTGAGGAATGGGATGGTTTTGTTGCTTTGGGATGTTTTGCGGAGGTACAAGATTCTGAGTATTTGGGAAAGTAACCTCTGGAGTGGTAAGGGAAAATGACAGACTTGCCAGATTCCGGACTTGATCAAGTTCTTCCTGAAACTTCAACAGCTTTTGTTCTAGTTGGGATGCATTTTCCTTGGGGACCAGAGTACCGTGACCATGAGTGGCCTCTACCCGTTCAGTTGAGTTCTCTTTTATGGCGTTGTTCAAATCTTCCATCTTCCCTTTGTTCTTCTGTGACAGGACTGGGAGGAGGATTAGGTGGAGGGACCTTGGATCTTGTAAAATATGATGACGTTGCCAGAGTTCACGAACTAACCTTTGGGGAGGGGAATAAACAAAAGTAAAAACAAAAGGTAACAAGTCAGTAAGGATTATGAAAAATGTTGCAATATTTAAACACGTAGTGCTGAAATATAAAGCGTGTCCTAATTTTGGGGACCTCGTTGTGCCCGAGGTAGGCCTAGCAACAAGTTAATTTGGAGAACCTAGAATGCTAAATGCCTCATTTCATTGATAAAAGGTAGACGAATCCCAAAACGACACTAAATAACAAGAAAATAAAAAGTCACTAATAGCCATCGGCCTTATTACATCTCATAAAGTCAAAAATGAAAATTCCTATCTATTTGGTCCCAGAGGGACCTTCCCCAGACTCGGCATTGTTAGCTCTATTGAACAGCTCTCACAGTTCGCGCAGTCCTAGTAGCAGGTAAGCCCTGGCCAAATGTCCGCCTTCATTTCCTTCAGCAGCTTAGCAGTTTGGGGTGGATGTTGGTGACCATGTCGAATCTGGGGACTTCGTGCCTCATGTTTCTGCAAGACAAAAGGTTAGGCCCTTACCCCCACCAGACTCGACTACTAAATATCAATAATTGGCATAGAAGCATTTAGTTCTCCAAATAAATGCACAAAATGTGGTAGTGTCCGTTTGGGTTTTGGGGAAACCCAGTGGACTTTGGACAAGGCTATCTTAAAGAGTCATTATGTGGACAACGTAACTGACTCGGCTAGGTTTGACCATGATGCATGCACAATTAAACAGAGTAAGGTTTCTATGGGGTATTAGACTGGTACCCTTGAGCGGACAACTCAAGAGGGAAAGGCGCGCAATCGTCGACTACACCGTTGATCGACTGGTGTTACCGCAAATATGCCTTTGCCAAATTTAGGGGGTGATAATATCGGAAGAGCGCAACCACTCATTATAAGCGTTGCTATGGTATTTTTTTTTTTGCACGAGTGGAATATGATGTTGAAAACATGCTTATGCAATAATTAAAACAAGTTGCCACGTATTTGCACGTTCATAAAAATAATAATTACAATAATTTAAAACAGTAATGCAGTAAAGGAAAGCAGTAAAAGAAATAAAGAGAAGATACAAAAGGACAAGTCAGTTTCATAGTAGAAGAAGGAATTAAATGCTTAAAGAGATTAAACAAGTAAAGGCATATAAGAAATGTAAAGTCATAGTAATAGCTTGAAATGGTAATAGCCTAAAAGAAAATGCTGTCGCGCCCCCTTTTTCTCGCAAAATTGGGTTTATGACATTTGGGAAGACAACTCGTTCCCTTTTGGGATTTGGGTTTAATGGAATTGAAGAGTCGCCACCTAATGATTTAAGTGCGTTAGGACACTTTAGAAGAGCTTGATGTTGGATAACCAGAGATAGGGTAAGGGCTTGAAATTATTCCAAGGGGAAGGTGTTAGGCACCCCTCATAATCCACTAGTGTGGTTCTCGGCCAAGCTATTGTTGTGACTTAAGTACAAATAACACATAGGCAAGTAGGACTTCAAATAAAAGGGGATTTTTTCACATAAAGGTTAGAAATAAACAAAGTCGGAAAGCATTAAAGAGAGTTGATTTAGAAGAAACGTTTAAAGGATTTAAAAGAAACAAAGAAACAAAGAGAAGGGGGTCCTAGGTTTATTAATAATATGGATCACCCCACACAATATCCGGTAATCACTCTTACGCGTGATGTTATCGCGTGGTCATCATATCCATATCTACCCTTTCCCACCCCTTTAAGGTATTAAAGCGCGGAATGGTCTCGTTTACTTATTGCATGCTATTACCCGCCCCAATCCTATGAGTCCCGGAGGTACTTGGGACTACTAATCCTAAAGGGAGGGGTCGTTGGGCTCATTTGTGGTTTCAAAAGGTAAAAAATACTAAGGCGACAAACAAAACACATATAGCAAGTTTGGGGAAGCATATAAACAAATAAAAAGGCTCAGACAGACCTCCTTTAAACCAAAGAAACTCATAGTTTAGCATGTCTTGCACGTACTGTTTAAGGTCTAATTAAAACTTAAAGATTTGAGGCAAACTGATTCATTGTATAGTTCAGATAAGAAGCCTGAATCAGGCCTGCCTGCTGGTTGTAGCTAGTAAAACCTGATTCAGTTTATAAGTTATCCTATGGCTTGCCTAAGTGATAGACGAAAACCTATGGGCATGATATCTACAGATTTCAGAAACAAGAATATGAACTGATTACATACTGTTTTAAGAAAAGTTTCCAGTTAAAAGCGAGTTTTAAAAGTGCACAAATTCTACCATTGGTAATACATTATTACTGCTAGTTTTAACTTATAAACGAGTGAGGTGATTCAGATTCGGTTAAAGCTCCTATAGGCATGCTTTCTATGCGTTTGTTGACTTTAGAACACATTTTATAGGCATAGTAAAAATGCAGAAACCCTATAGGCATGACATCTAAATGCTGGGTTTATATGAACATGACATCTGATTGCGTTTGGTTATTAAGACCTATAAACACGCTTGCCTAGTGAGAAGTGGATATGCAAGAATCAGAAAGGACCTATAGGCATATTCTCTACATGCATATGCATCCTATAGACATTTGGAGAAATCCTATAGACATGTTATCTACGTATGAGAATGCTGAAATTAGAAAATCCTATAGGCATGTTATCTACATGAAAGAATGCAGGATTCTTATAGGCATGGTATCTATGTGAAAGAATGCAGAAATTCCTATAGACATGGTATCTATATGAGAATGCAGAAATTCCTGCAGACATGGTATCTATATGAGAATGCAGAAATTCCTGTAGATATGGTATCTATATGAGAATGCTGAAATTAGAGATCCTATAGGCAGGTTATCTACGTATGGAAGTGCAGAAAATTAGAAACTCCTATAGGCAGGTTATCTACCCTTTGCATATATGGTTACCCTTCCTTTTTTCACTAGCCAACCCCTAAAGTTTTATTACAAAGTTATTACAGCCCAGAAAAGTAAAATAAAGAAAAATACATCATAAATTAAAAATTACAACTAAGGAGATCCTGATTCAGAATTCCTGTCTGAAGTATGAAGTAAACCAACTCCAAAGATCAGATTTCAAAGCCTTTCTCTCATTTGGGGTGTGTCAGAGTTTCCTAAGAGCCTCACATGGACTCCGGGCAGTGCTTACACCCTAAATACATTACCAGACTAGGACATAGTGCAGTGTGGAAGGGTCAGCCCTCAAGTGTCCAAGTTTAGAGGGAACTGAAGGTCCCAAGGCAAGGCTCACAAGAGGGGGGCAGAACTTAGGAACTAAGAGAGAGTGCAAGTCTAGAAGTGGAATTCTGAAAGGGGAAAAGGAAGAGGGAAGCAATTCACATTAACACACATAGGGGATAGGGAATGGGGAAATTTGCAAGAGCAAAAGAAAAGCGGGCTGATGGGCAGACCCAACAATGGGATATGCTGGCATACCCTCCAGCCTGTTTATATAGAGGTTAAGACCCCATTAGGTCAAACTTAATTCATGGACAACAATTCATGTTGCTATGCCTTAAGCCACGACTCTCAAACACATAGGGGCAATAGGGTAGGGGAGCAAGGATTCATAACAGAAACAGACAGAAAGATATAAGCATACTTAATTTAAACAGAAACAGTAAAGTAGACATGGATAAAAGCTGTAAATGAACACATTGTGGTGATGCTAAAACTTAAATTAGGACATACCAGTTTCAAAGAAACAAATAGAGAAAATGTAGTAGTCTTGTAAAAGCCACAGTGCAGACAAGAAAGAGAGTAAGAGTTCATAAGAGATTGTGAATTGTGAAGTGGAGGATTGTTAAATCGTGTCTGCTGTGTGTTAAAGAGTCGTGTATTAATAGTGTAAGAATCATGAGAAAATAAGGTAAGAAAATTGTTGAAGAACTATTGTCAATCAATTACACAAGACTCCCTTTAATTAAGGGATTCAGATTCGAACGGGTAAAAACCAATTAAGGAAAGAAATTGAATAAACACTTTGTTCACAACATGCAATTAAGGGCACATACATAAAAAGGTTATTTAAGAACAAGGTTTTGAAGTACACGGTTTGTGCAAATAAGGTAAGAAGATCAATTAACCACTAGTAAATCAAATGGTCCGAGATTTTGTATGAATGAACCAAGTCAGAAAAACTGAAGAAGGGTTTTACTTAGGTCGAGTAACAGAGAAAATCAGTAAACAATGGAAAGGAATCAATCAGGCTATATTCAGAAGGAAGCTTGAACTAATTGAAAATTCGAAAACCNACCAAGTAGGCCCCATTTGCAAACACAAGCTAATTTCCCCGATAGTGGACCTTTGGGAACCGTCGAAAGCTTTGACGTTGATGGCCCCGTCCTTGATCTCATGCAGCCCTTTTCCCAATGTCCTGAGTGTTACCAATGGACAAATGTTAAGACTGGACCCTCCATCGACCAGGATCCTGGTGATAAAATAATCTTCGCACTGCACGGTGATGTGCAATGCCTTATTGTGACTCAACTCTTCTGGTGGCAGCTCATCTTCGTGAAAAGTGATCTTGTGACTTTCCAATACCTGGCCTACCATGTTAGCCATTTCTCCGCCGGTGATGTTACTTGGTACATATGCCTCACTCAGCACTCTTAGCAAGGCATTCTTGTGTGCATCGGAACTTTGTAGCAAAGCAAGGATAGAAATCTGTGCCAGTGTTTTGTTCAGCTGATCAATGACTGAGTATTCTTTGGCTTGTATCTTTCTCCAGAGATCGTCGGCACCAGTTTCAGTGATGGTTGGCCAACTAGAGGCTTGCTTGCTTGACTCAGCCAAATGTTCCAGGGTATAAACCCTGCCGGTTCTTGTCATACCCTGTGCTGCGACGTCTTCCCCGAACTTGACCTTCCCCTTTCTTCTGGCTTCGGCTGTGTAGTCCCATGGTATAGCCTTTGTATGGAACGGTGTTATGGCTGACATTGCCACTGGAATTGGCGTGGCTATCTTTATTCCGAACGGAGCAGGCCCCTTAGGCGGTAAAACTGCAACTTCAAAGGGTGTAGGTGCGTTTGCTGGTGACATAAACTCAACTTCAATCGGCGCTGGCGTCTTTGCAGAGGATGGTGCTTCAAACTCGAGTGGCATGGACATGTTTACCTCGACGTCCCCAGAAGGCTGAATCTGGACCACAATCGGATTAAGGGTGACTACTGACTTCTTTGGATCGTCGCCTTTTGTGATTAAACCGATTGATCCCTTGGGGTCCCAATCGTCCTCTATCTCGATCATGTGAACACCTCCGCCCTTGTGGTCTGGCAGAGGGTTATTGCGGACATTCGGAGCAGGTTCCTTTGCTACAACGATCTTGTTATCAATCAAAGTCTGGATCTTATCTTTCAGAGAGCGGCATTCATCGATGGTATGTCCTTTCATGCCGGAATGGTATGCATAAGATTTATTTGGATTGACCCACTGAGAAGGGTTTTCAGGTGTTATAGAAGGGATAGGGGTGACATAACCAGCAGCTTTGAGCCTTTCGTACAGCTGGTCAATTGGTTCAATAATGGAAGTATACTGTTTGGGAGGTCTGCGGTCAAAATTTGGTCAAGGTCTAGGGGAGTTTTGACGTGGGGGAGGTGATTGATAGTGGGATGGTTGGGTGCTGTAGGCTTGGTAAACATGTGCCAGTTGGGAGTATTTAGGTAAAGTGGGCTGATATGCGGGAGGTGGAGCTGATTGATAAGTGGGTGGTGGAGTATGGTAAGAGGGTGAGGCTGCTTGGTAGTTTGGAGTAGGTTGATATGTTGGTGGAGGCATTGGATAGGTTTGGTATTTGATAGGGGATTTGGTCCTCTGTGCAACCATTACAGCACCTACGTCCCTTTTCTTGGACGTACCACCAGATTGTAAAGCCTTATTGGTAGCCTGCAAGGCTTCAAAGTTCGTAACCATACCACTCTTGATGCCTTCCTCGATCCTTTCTCCTAGCTAGATGATATCAGAAAATTTATGATTCTCGATTAGCATCATTCTTTCATAATACTGTGGGTCTTGGGCCCGAACGAAGAATTTGTTCATTTACTCTTCTTCCAAAGCAGGCCTAACCTTAGCAGCTTCTGATCTCCATCGAGTAGCATACTCACGAAAGGTCTCTGTGGGTTTCTTCTTCAAGTTTTGAATATAGAATACATCTGGTGCATTCTCTGTGTTGAACCTGAATCTGTCCATAAAATCAGACGCCATGCTTACCCAGCTTGACCACTTCTTCAGATCCTGGCTAATGTACCAAGATAAGGCGTCTCCCTTCAAGCTCCTCATGAAAAGCTTCATGCGGATTTTCTCGTCTCTTCCCACTCCGACCAGCTTGTCACAGTATGTTCTCAAGTGGATCCCTAGATCCCCTGTACATTCAAACATCTTGAACTTGGGAGGTTTGTACCCCTCGGGCAGTTCGACATCTGGCTGTATGCACAGATCTTCATAGTTTAGCCCCTCAATTCCCTTACTACCTTCAACGCCTTGAATCCTGCTAGTCAACTTTTTAAGCTCTTCGGCCAGATTTCTGATGAGCAAGTCCTTATCATTGGACTCGGGTGTGCTTGAGATGGGTTGGGGGGAGTGTGGCATAGTCTCCACGTGTATGAAATACGTATGAACGGAGGAAGAAAGAGAATTTTCTACTTAAATTGAATTGGAATTTATTGGAATTTTCAACATGGGGGTATTATGTTGGGTGTGGCAGTGGTCATTTATGGAGTTCTGGGATGAGCAATGGGGTGTTATTTGAGGTATGGCAGGTATTGCAGTGGTGGTGAGGAATGGGATGGTTTTGTTGCTTTGGGATACTTTGTGGAGGTACAGGATTCTGAGTATTTGGGAAAGTAACCTCTGGAGTGGTGAGGGAAAATGACAGACTCGCCAAATTCCGGACTTGATCAAGTTCTTCCTGAAACTTCAACAACTTTTGTTCTAGTTGGGATGCATTCTCCTTGGGGACCAGAGCACCATGAGTGACCTCTACCCGTTCGGCTGAGTTTTTCGAATCTTCCATTTTTCCTTTGTTTTTGTGTCTGACAGGACTACGAGGAGTAGGCGGAGGGCCCCTGGATCTCGTAAAATGTAATGATGTTGCCAGAGTTCACGAACTAACCTTTGGGGAGGGGAATAAACAAAAGTAAAAACAAAAAGGTAACAAGTCAGTAAGGTTTATAAAAAATGTTGCAATATTTAAACACGTAGTGCGGAAATATAAAGCGCGTCCTAATTTTGGGGACCTTGTTGTGCCCGAGGTAGGCCTAGCGACAAGTTAATTTGGAGAACTTAGAATGCTAAATGCCTCATTTCATTGATAAAAGGTAGACGAATCCCGAAGCGACACTAAATAACAAGAAAATGAAAAGTCACTAATGGCCATCAGCCTTATTGCATCTCATAAAGCGAAAAATGAAAATTCCTATCTATTTGGTCCCGGAGGGACCTTCCCCATACTCGGCATCATTGGCTCCATCGAACAGCTTCCCTAGCTTATGCAGTCCTAGTAGCAAGTAAGCTCTGGCCAGATGTCCGCCTTCATTTCCTTCAGCAGTCCGGCAGTCTTCGACCCTCTTCAGAAACTTCTTTTCCAACTCTACTATACCTCGCTCCAAATAGACCAATCGTTTGTTGGCATTGACAGCCATATCCTTCCACTCTTCAATTAGTTTTTGATTGGCTTCTTGTATTTCACGGTGCTCACTTTCATATTCCCGAATCCTCTTGCGCAGTTGGTTGTACTTGACCTGTGCTTCAGCCTTTTCATCGATGATCCTATGACCTCGAACAAACTCGGGTTGACCCAGACCATTGTGATTGTCCTCCAGCCAGCCTAAGTAGTGTGGGGTACAACCAGTATGGTATCGGTCTAGTTCGATGGTGTCCTTTCCCAAGACAATTTTACAGTGCCACATATGCTGAGCCTGGCACCTGTACGGACTATCGTCATTCTGGAAGTTAGCTCGGAAGTGACTCATCTTGTCGACCCTTGGTATAACCTGCTTCCTACCAGCCTGTCTCATAACTCGGAGAGGGACATAAGGGTAGGTCCCCCTCAAACCGATCAGTATCAGAAATGGCGCATCCCTGGATCGAACGATGAATTCTTCAGTAGGGAACCACTCGAACATCCATTGTACCCGGTCTTCAGTCAAATTATCAAAGAGTTCGACCTATTCTCTAGCATTCTCCGATTGGGAGAACATGTTGGGCATGTAATTCATTCGCTTTAGGTGATGAAAGGCATATCGTCCCAGTCCCTTCGATGGATTTCCTGTCGATACTCACCCTTTTGGAGATGTTCCATGAGCCAGAGTTGAAGTAGCAGATTACAACCCTCGAAATGTTTGGCTCCCTGTTGACACCTTTCTAGGGCTCGGTATATTTCTGCGATGATCATTGGTAAGAGACTGAATGGTTATCCGTCAATTCCTTCCATTAGAGTTTTGATGACCATAGCTAGCTTGGTATGGATCCTTGCTTTCTTCATTGGAAACGCTATCATCCCCAAGAAACAAAACATGAAGAAAAAGACCCTTCGGTGAATATGCCCCAATGATGTAAGGGTGAACTCATCAGGATAAGCACGGTAAGATTTTCTGTGGCCATACCTCTCATACAAATAGTCAAAGGGAATGTATGACTCTTTCAAACATGTCAAGTCTAGATTTTTCTTTAGACCCATCATTTTGAGAAAACCTCTACCTTTGCGGTTTTCCAGCACTAACAAACCCGGAGTTTCCCACGGTATTCCAGCCAGTCCTCCTATTTCCTCAAGCAAGGGTGTCATCTTAATGTCTCCAAAGAAGAACACAGACCTATCACAATCCCAGAATAGAGTGGAAGCTTCTATGATTTTGTTGTTGGGTTGAATTTCCAAGAGGGAAGGTAGATTTCCTAGATATTTCCGGACAAGAGCTTGATCACTGGAATGAAGATCCTCCCACCAGCTTAGCAACTTTGGGTGGATGTTGGTGACCATGCCAAATCTAGGGACTTCGTGCCTCATATTTCTGCAAGACAAAAAGGTTAGGCCCTTACCCCCAACAGACTCGACTATTTAATATCAAAAATTAGCATAAAAGCATTTTAGTTCTCCAAATAAATGCACAGAACATGATAAGGTCTGTTTGGGTTTCAGGGAAACCCAGTGGACTTTAGACAAGGCTATCTTAAAGAGTCATTATGCGGACAACATAACTGACTCGGTTAGGTTTGACCATGATGCATGCACAATTTAAAGAGAAAGGGTTTCTATGAGGTTTTAGACTGGTACCCTTGAGCGGACAACTCAAGAGGGAAAGGCGCGGAACTGTCGATGGCACTGCTGATCGACTAGTTTTACCGCAAATACGCCTTTGCCGGATTTAGGGGGTGATAATATCAGAAGGGCGCAACCACTCATTATAAGCGTTGCTATGGTATTTTGTTTGGCACGAGAGGAATATGATGTTGAAAACATGCTTATGCAATAATTAAAACAAGTTGTCATGTATTTGCACGTTACAAAAGCAATAATTACAACAATTCCTCATAATTTAAAACAGTAATAAAGGAAAGCAGTAAAAGAAATAAAGGAAAGAAACAAAGAGACGAGTCAGTTTTTGTAGTAGGAGAAGCAATTAAATGCTTAAAGGGATTAAACAAATAAAGGCACATATGAAATGTAAAGGCACAGTAACAGCTTGAAATGGTAAAAGCCTAAAGAAATCCCCAGCAGAGTCGCCATGCTGTCGAGCCCCCTTTTTCTCGCGAAATCGGGTTTATGACATTTGGGAGGACAACTCGTTCCCTTTTGGGGAATTGGGTGTTACAACCCATATTCACATACGTTAGTTCATGCCATAAGGTCGTCGACGTAAATCCATGAAGAGATTATCTTTGAGATGATAAGAGATTAATCCTATTGGTCTTAAATGATATAAAGGTGTATAAGGGTGGTTAACAAGTATTAGAAGTTAAACGAATCAAGGATGTTGTCAGCCATATTTTTGGGTAAACCTAGGGGTGCTTAATACTCTCAAGAGGTCGTATTTTAAGGTATATGAATCATAAAATATCCGTATCATAGTCTTGAAGTCAAACGAGTTATGAAACAAAAGTCGACAAGAGTTGTTGTAACTTAAGTTCATAGTTTTACTTAAACTTTAGGTCAAATGTTATTAAGATTTTCTCCCAATACACTTGGAATTACGGGGTGATCTACCCGCCAAATTGAAGATCTATGAGTCTAGTTTCCAACGCATTAAACCTTTTATCAATACGACATTGGAGTAGAGAGATATAGACATTTTTGCGAGACTGCACAAGCTGTTAGGTGACAAGTAGGTGGGTCACCTACTTGGTTAAATGATAGCCCAAAAAGAGGCAATTTCGGGTCAGACAAAGAGCCCATTAAAAGGCTTATCTTCTGCAATATATCCCTCATTATATTTCACAAATAACCAGACCTAAACCCCTGCAAACTTCCTCCCAAAAATTATCTACAAACCCTAATTGATTTTCCCTCTCTTTCAAGTTCAAATTGGGGGTAAACCCTAGAGTTTGAAGAACCAAGATAAGGGCTGAGTTATCCAACAAGTAAGGTGAGTTTACTGCTATCTTTCATACATTTATTCTGCTGTGAATTCATGGTAATTCGTTCTATACATGTAAGAACTCACGGGACGGTGATCGGAAGCCGTGAGTTCGAGTTATTCACTTGTAGAGGACTGTTTTGTGGACTGTTTTGTGTTGCTGTTGGGCTGCGTGTTTTACTACTGTTTTGTGGAGTTTTGGAGGAGGAAGGGTGTGGAGAAACACCATATAGATGTAGGGTTGTGGGCTGGTAGTTCTTCGTAACATTTCCAGGTCGTTTGACACGACTACGGTGGCCGTCGTATGTATGAAGTGATTTGGTTGTGCGTGGACTGTTTTGGGAGGCTCAATATGATTATTATTGATGTTGTTTGGGCTGTTTGGTGATTGTTTGGAATTGTGTGAAGTCATATATATAGGGGAGGTGCTGTCCGTTTCATCGTAAAATAGGTTGTGGTCGATACATAATAGTTACTCTACCGAGCCGCGCTATAGTCGGCCGGGTACGACACCTATTGTGCAACCACTGATCAGTTGGGTTTTACCGAGCTCCACGTGGCCGGGTACGTTTTTACCGAGCCTATTATGGCCGGGTACGATATGATGATGATGATGCCCACAGAGGCGTATGTTTTAAAAGTTTATGTATATATACATATGTATCACGCATTTCATGTCAGTAGCCTATAGAGGTACCCAGATGTTACAGGTTGTTTATTCTCTATCCCTGCTTACATTACTGTTTGTACTTATGGTTCCCTGCCTTACATACTCAGTACTTTATTCGTACTGACGTCCTTTTATTTGTGGACGCTGCATGTCGTGCTGCAGGTCCTGATAGACAGGCAGGCGCAGCTCCCCCACCATAGTAGGCTGTCCAGTTAAGCGGTGATTGGCGAGATCCCTTCTTCGGACTTGCCTTGGTCTTGGTATGCATTTTTGTTATAGATATTATGGGTATGTCGGGGCCCTGTTCCGGCTATGTTGTAACACTTATGTTCCTTTAGAGGCTCATAGACAGGTGTCGACTCATGTATAGTTTGGTAGGCCTTGTCGGCTGGTTTTTGTTGTATAGTCTCTCATGGTAGTGTGGTAGCTCGTACCTTATATATAGTTTCTTGATTGTCTAGTCATCCCATGTTATGTATGTTCATGCCATCATATTTTATTGTTGGTTGTCCATGACCCATGTCTACCATTTATATTGATCTCGTCAGCCCTAAAAGATAATAAAGAAGGTTAGATAAAATGTATGTTGGTGCTCGGTAAGTATGGCCGGGTGCTAGTCATGGCCCTCCAGTTTGGGTCGTGACATTGGGTTTTAACGAAATTGAAGAGTCGCCACCTAATAATTTAACTGCATTAGGACACTAAGAATGGTTTGATTTGGATAACCAGAGATTGGGTAAGGGCTTGAAATTATCCCTAGGGGAAGGTGTTAGGCGCCCCTCAGGATCCACTAGTGTGGTTCCCGGCCAAGCTATTGTTGTGACTTAAGTACAAATAACACATAGGCAAGTAGGACTTCAAATAAGAGGGGATTTTTTCACATAAAGGTTAGAAATAAACAAACTCGGAAAGCATTAAAGAGAGTTGATTTAGAAGAAACATTTAAAGGATTTAAAAGAAACAAAGAAACAAAGAAACAAAGGGAAGGGGCTCCTAGGTTTATTAATAATATGGATCACCCCACACAACATCCGGTAATCACTCTTACACGTGATGTTATCATGTGGTCATCATATCCATATCTACCCTTTCCCACCCCTTTAAGGTATTAAAGCGCGGAATGGTCTCGTTTACTTATTGCATGCTATTACCTGCCCCAATCCTATCAGTCCCGGAGGTACTTGGGACTACTAATCCTAAAGGGAGGGGTCGTTGGGCTCATTTGTGGTTTCAAAAGGTAAAAATACTAAGGCGACAAACAAAACACATATAGCAAGTTTGGGGAGGCATATAAACAAATAAAAGGGCTCAGACAGACCTCCTTTAAACCAAAGAAGCACATAGTTTAGCATGTCTTGCACGTACTGTTTAAGGTCTAATTAAAACTTAAAGATTTGAGGCAGACTGATTTATTGCATAGTTCAGATAAGAAGTCTGAATCAGGCCTGCCTGCTGGTTGTAGCTAGTAAAACCTGATTCAGTTTATAAGTTATCCTATGGCTTGCCTAAGTGATAGACGAAAACTTATAGGCATGATATCTACAGATTTCAGAAACAAGAATATGAACTGATTACATACTGATTTAAGAAAAGTTGCCAGTTAAAAGCGAGTTTTAGAAGTGCACAAGTTCTGCCATTGGTAATACATTATTACTGCTAGTTTTAGACTTATAAACGAGTGAGGTGACTCAGATTCGGTTAAAGCTTCTATAGACATGCTTTCTATGCATTTGTTGACTTTAGAACACATTTTATAGACATAGTAAAAATGCAGAAACCCTATAGACATGACATCTAAATGTTAGGTTTTATATGAACATGACATCTGATTGCGTTTGGTTATTAAGACCTATAAACACGTTTGCCTAGTGAGAAATGGATATGCAAGAATCAGAAAGGACCTATAGGCATATTCTCCACATGCATATGCATCCCATAGACATGGTATCTATACATGAGAGTGCAAAAATCCTATAGACATGTTATCTATATATGAGAATGCTGAAATTAGAAAATCCTATAGGCATGTTATCTACATGAAAGAATGGAGGATTCTTATAGGCATGGTATCTATGTGAAAGAATGCAGAAATTCCTATTGACATGGTACCTATATGGAAGTGCAGAAAATAAAAAACTCCTATAGGCAGGTTATCTACCCTTTGCATACATGGTTACCCTTCCCTTTTTCACTAGCCAACCCCGAAAGTTTTATTACAAAGTTATTACAGCCCAGAAAAGTAAAATAAAGAAAAATACATCATAAATTAAAAATTACAACCAAGGAGAGCCTGATTCATACTTCCTGTCTGAAGTATGAAGTAAACCAACTCCAAAGATCAGATTTCAAATCCTTTCTCTCATTTGGGGGGTGTAAGAGTTCCCTAAGAGCCTCACATGGACTCCGCGCAGTGCTTACACCCTAAATACATTACCAGACTAGGACATAGTGCAATGTGAAAGGGCCAGCCCTCAAGTGTCCAAGTTTAGAGGGAACTCAAGGTCCCAAGGCAAGGCTCACAAGAGGGGGACAGAACTTAGGAACTTAAGAGAGAGTGTAAGTGTAGAAGTGGAATTCTGAAAGGGGAAAAGGAAGAGGGATGAAATTAACATTAACACACATAGGGGATAGGGAATGGGGGAATTTGCAAGAGCAAAAGAAAAGCAAGGTGATGGGCATACCCAGCAATGGAAATATGCTGGCACACCCTCCAGCCTGTTTATATAGAGGTTAAGACCTCATTGGGTCAAACTTAATTCATGGACAACAATTCATGTTGCCATGCCTTAAGCCACAACTCTCAGACACATAGGGGCAATAGGGTAGGGGAGCAAGGATTCATAACAGAAACAGACAGAAAGATATGAGCATACTTAATTTAAACAGAAACATTAAAGTAGACATGGATAAAAGCTGTAAATGAACACATTGTGGTGATGCTGAAACTTAATTTAGGACATACCAATTTCAAAGAAACAAATAGAGAAAATGCAGTAGTCTTGTAAAAGCCACAATGCAGACAAGAAAGAGAGTAAGAGTTCAGAAGAGATTGTGAATTGTGATGTAGAGGATTGTTAAATTGTGTGTGCTGTGTGTTAAGGTTCGTGTATTTATAGTGTAAGAATCATGAGAAAATAAGGTAAGAAAATGGTTGAAGAACTGATTGTCAATCAATTACACAAGACTCCCTTTAATTAAGGGATTCAGATTCGAACGGGTAAAAACCAATTAAGGAAAGAAATTGAATAAACACTTTGTTCACAACATGCAATTAAGGGCACATACATAAAAAGGTTATTTAAGGACAAGGTTTTGAAGTACACGGTTTGTGCAAATAAGGTAAGAAGATCAATTAACCACCAATAAATCAAATGGTCCGAGATTTTGTATGAATGAACCAAGTCAGAAAAAGTGAAGAAGGGTTTTACTTAGGTCGAGTAACAGAGAAAATCAGTAAACAATGGAAAGAAATCAATCAGGCTATATTCAGAAGGAAGCTTGAACTAATTGAAAATTCGAAAACCATTTAGAGGGAAATTCATCATATATAAAGAGCATGTGAGCATGAAAGAAGACTGGCATGTTACTGTAAAATCTATAGAGAAATCCAGTGTAAAAAAAGGTCAAAATCACATGAAAACAAGGAAGCCCCAAACTCAATTCAGAGTCTTGAAGTTGGTCTGAAAGAATTAGGGGTTTTGAAATAAAATCCTAGTTCAATCAAATCCCACAATCAAACTTGGCGGATTCCCCAAATTCTAGGGTTTCCACCTTGAATTAAGTACAGAGATGAGAAGACAAGTAGTCAAAACAGGCTCAGAGGTTTCAGAACTGAAACCTCTTGCATGTTCCTTTCAGCAGCAGAAACTCATAAGAAAACATGACAACAAAGTAACATGCAAACACAGTAGAAGCATTCAAGGAAAACTAAAGGAAAAATACTGATAGGACAGTAGAAGAAGCATGCTTAAAGAGGTTTTCTAGAAGAACTTTAAACAGGGCTCATTAGAAGGAAAATAGTAAAACACTTAAGATCACAGTAGAAAAATATAGTAGGCGAGACATAACAGAACATGGTAGAAAAGCATACACGAACATAGTATAGAAAACATAGTAGAAGAACATACGAGAACATGGTAGAAGAAAAAGCACAAGAGCACAGTAAAAGCATACAAGATCATAATATAGGAAAGCACAGTAAGAGAAGCATATAAGAACATGATACAAGAACACAGTAGAGATAAATTCACACGAATGACAAAGAAAAATCATAAAAACACTTAAACACTTTTCAGAAAACCCTAAATCGGAAAAGAAAGGTTTTGAAAGTGATTTTGAAAGAAAAGTTTAGGGAAATCGTTCGAAAACTCAAGGAAAGCATAGATACACCACAGATCTAAAGAAATCGGAGAAAACCTCGAAAGGTTAGAGTTTCAGAAGAACCCTAGAAATGAGAAAGGCTTTGAGAGGTCACCGATCTGCGTCGGAGAGGTCATAACCAGGCTCAAACAACCATGGTACGCCGAAGCAAGGCCGGAGATGACCCTGAGACCTCGAATCGACAGTGGTCTGGGTTCAACCCTTCATAGTCAGGCCTCGAATCTTCAGGTATCAGGCACGTAAGAGCACCAGGAGGTAGGTGTAAGACTCCCATAGCTTTGATGGCCATAGATTCCGGTGGATTTCGGGGCGGAGGTGGCTAGGATTAGAGAAGGTTCGAGAGTGTTTGAGAGAGGGGAGGGTTTCCGAGGCGGCGGATAACTGAAAATAATTTAGGATTGGGGAGTTTGGTAAATTAAAAAAGGAAAGAATGCCTGTGAGCCGTTGATCTGTTAGATCAACGGCTGAGATTAAAAGAAGGGGTCCGGGCGGGTTATTTGAGTGGGTCAGGGGCGGGTAATTTAGGAATTAGGCCGGGTAATTTGGGATTGGGATTGGGTTTAATTGGGGGGTTGTTTTAGGCTAAAATTGAAATGGATAGGGCTAGTATTTAAATAGCCATATTTTCCTTTTTATTTTATAAAAATAGCAAAATCATTTCTGGAAACAAATTAAAGGTAATAAATTAATTAATAATGTATAAATATTGAATTAAAAATACTGGAATCAATTTTACAATTATAAACGCAATTAATTCTTAAAATAGGCCAATATTGCAATTACATGCAATTTAGCTTTAAAATACTAAATAAATTTGTAAAAAATGTGCAAAAAATTACCTTAGCTATATTTTGGTATAAATATGAAAATACAATAAATGAATCACAAAAATGATCATTTGGGGAATAATAATTGATTATATATTGATAAAATAGGGCAATAAATTGATTTAAAAAAACAATAAAACACCTAGGCATACGTATATATGCATACATATGCTATTTTGAAAGGTATTTTGCATATAAAAATATACGGGGAAAAATTGGGTATCAACAGAAGAAATGTAAAAATATGGTGAAAGCAGCAAGAGGAATTTTACCATGATTCTTGGCCACCCATCGCGTTTTGGCCAGGTTGGGCCAAGACCGCCCAAGATACGGGAACGAAGCATCCAATCACCTGATCCATCGCAGCAGATCCTGAACCGCTTTAGGATACCAAGCGGTAGCTGCAAAAACCAAGGGGAGATCATTTTTCAAAAGAAAAGTAAGAAGACCACAAAGCATGTTTGAAGGAGAGATAGTTACGATGTGTGTTCTACTTCTCCCGGAAAGGCATCATTTTGGCCGGGATGATGTCCGAGGTCCCCACTCTGATAAACGTGCTCATCCACCCTTGATCTTTGTCCTTATCAATGCTCGAGAAAAATGACTTCTTGGATCGAGGGTGAAGCCTAATCAATCCTCGATAAAATCCAGGGCTATATAATCTTATCAAATGATTGAGGGTAAAAGTCATACCCTCGACCTCATTGGAGAAGTGGCAGAGCATGTAGACTATCTTCTATAAAGATGGTTAGATCTGACCAAGAGTTACTTGGTACTTGTTGCAGAAATCGAGAATAACTGGATCTATCTCCGGGGAAGAAGTGTTCGAAGAATCAACCGGACCCAAAGTGAACGGGCAAGTATATACGTAAAGGAAACCAGCTTTGTGATCCGTTATGCTCTTGTTGGAGCGGGGGATCTTAACCAGCACTGCCTTCCCCCATCGGCAGTCCTTCTTCACTTTCCCTATATCGTGACAACGCCAATGTACCTGGACACGTGTTCGCATCGGCCCGGTGTAGATGAAGGTCTATCGACAGAAAAATCCTTCGTCGTGTCAAACCCGATAGGAGTACAGTGCTCAACGGTGGGTATCACTTTGGCTTTCCTTTGGATGTTATGGATGAAGAGGTAGCCTCGTCTTTCCAAGGAAATGTCTTGGAAGTTCTAGCCATGGTGGTGGTAAAGCTTTTCTGAGAAGGTAGGCAAAGGATCAAGAACGGAAGAAGAAAGAATAAGAAAGGGGATGGATCTGGCCTTCAAAATTTGAAGATGTTGTGAAAGTATGAATTACCAAACGACTGATGCATTTATAGGAGCCATGTGGGCAGCGGAAAGGACGAACTAATAGCGGTTCGTGGGCTTCACGATAGTCGTGTTTGACGGCGACCCTTGCACGACTATTTGAGTATAGCATTTAATGCTCTGATGGGATGACATCATGACAATGATTTTTACTGAGTAGGAGTTCAAAATTGTTTCCTATCACTTTGTTCTAGGAAACGCGGGGACTATTTGTATACGGTAGAAATCGACGGTTTGATTTCTCGAGCATCAAGTCATCTCGAGGGTTTTCCAGTGATCGACTCCTAGAATTCTCGGTGGTCGACTTCGAGATAGTATAACTAATGACCAGCCCCGAGGCAATGTGAAATAGTGATCTCGGTGGATCAAGGTGAAGTTCCCAAGGCGCGTACCATTAGCTGGTCAAGTCTAGTGGACTAGTAAAAGGCGAATCAAGGCATTAAATGGTTGTACCAGCCACATATCTTTGTAGTTAATGCATTTGTACTATGTTGGGATTCCCTCTCATATATAAAGGGGATCCTTGTCATTTTTGTAAGGATCTGTTGCTCAATACTAGAAACACACAGACATTCTCTCTGCTCTCTAACATATTCTCTTGATTTTATTACTTCATTTATTGCTTATATTCATTGTGTTCTATTTATTGTTCTTCATTTATTGCCTATCATTGGTCATAAAGAGCCATCATCCTAGTTCTCGTAACTATTATCTCCCCCTCGACTGCCCCGAATCGGCCATCCAGCTCGACCCCAAGATCTTGTAATAGACCGCTCGAGGTCTCCAATCTGCCACCATTTGGTTCGATTATCTTGCCATCTCTAAGTTGTAGTTCTGATTTCTAACCCTTTACTTAGCATCCATTTCTTAATGAGTTGCATAAAAATAGATCACGTATTTTTAGAACCTCATAATAAAATTTAATTATTATTGCTATTTTCACGATAAACACTTCTGCACATGTTTTGTGCAGATCCAAGTACATCTTATCAGTCGTGGCACTAGTGCGCTGAATTTGCATTTGGAGACTTCAAGGTACACCTGCCCGCGTCTGCAAGCCTCGGAGGTCCCTTCTATCCTATTATTCCTTATTTCATTACATTTTTATATGCAGTGATGTACAAGATTTTTCAGCTTCGTAATTAGATCTTGTGACTTATATCTCGCCAGGTTTTGGGAGTTGTACGTATTGAGTTTAAAGATTTTATTTATGAAATTGTTGGAAATTTTGAAATTATAAGCTTTTATTTAATGTTTCCGCATGTTTTTAGGCTTACCTAGTCATAGAGACTAGGTGCCGTCACGACATCCTACAGAGGATATTTGGGATCGTGACAAGTTTCTATCAGAGCTCTAGGTTCATAGTTGTTATGAGACACAAGCGGGTTTAGCAGTATCTCGCGGATCGGTACGGAGTCGTCTGTACCTATCTTTTGGAGGCTATGGAACTGTTCGGAAAATCTGCACTTCTTTGATTCCTTATCGTGCGAAAGTGTTGACTTTGGGATTTAAATTTCTGTCTTTATATTCTCTCACAGATGGTGAGGACACGTACAGCCGGATCGGATGACCAGACACATGCGCCCCTTACTAGAGCCGCGAGAGGCCGGGGCCGGGTTAGAGGCCGAGGATGTCTACATGGTGAAAGCAGAGCACCTGCACCAGCTAGAGGAGCCCCCAGTAGTTCTAGTTGGAGCGCAGGCACGTGAGATGAGTGTTACCACACGAGAACTTTAGGGGACTCTCGCCTAGTTTTTTAGCATGTTCGGCACCATATGCTAGGGATGGTTGATCCCACATGCTCCTGCCACATCTCAAGGTGGGGGAGGAGCACAAACTCCCGATGCCTGTAACTTAGAGCAACGGATCCATGTTGACCAGGTCCCAGAAGTCATACCAGTACAATCGGCCGCCCCAGTTCAGCCTGAGGTTAAGGCGGCAGTTTTTGAGGGGGAGCAACTCAGCCTCGAGTGGTACAAAAAGTACCACCCTTCTACTTTCAGCGGGTTGCGTCAGAGGATGCCCAGTATTTTCTTGAGAAGTGCCATTGTATCCTCCGTACTATAGGTATTGTAGAGTATAGTAGGGCTAATTTCACTACATTCCAGCTTAAGGGAGCGGCTTATTAGTGGTGGCGAGCATATAAGTTGGGTAGTCTGGCCAAGGCAGCTTCACTCACTTGGGCTCAGTTCTTATATATGCTCTTGAGGGAGTTTGTTCCTAGAGTCTTAGAGATGCATGGCGCACAGAGTTTGATTAGTTGCGCTAGGGTTTTATGACCGTGTCAGAGTATGCGGTCCAGTTCAGTTATTTGGCTAGGCATACACCAGCCTTGGTTGCTACTATTAGAGAGCGAGTCCATCGGTTTATTGAGGGGCTCAACCCCGGTATTAGATTTAGCATGGACTGAGAGTTGGAGATGGACATCGCATACCAGTAGGTAGTGGGGATCGCTAAGAGATTGGAGGGTATGTGGACCCGAGAGAGAAAGAAGAGGGAGGCCACGAGGCCCCAATATTCTTGCACATATAGTGGTACTTATGTCCTAGTTGTGGCTCGTCATGGTAGGGGCTATATGATTCGCCCTGTTCATTTAGCAATTCCAGATTCTAGTGGCATTCCGGCCACTCCTAGGCCTCAGTCTCCCTATTATGCACTGCCATTGTCTAGTGCAACTCCTGCACGAGGTGCTTTCAGCGGTCAGTCTAGCTGATCATGCCCGAGCCAGCCACAGTAGCCACATCATCCGTGAGCTTGTTTTAAGTATGGTGACACTCATTATATGGCAAGGGATTTCCCCATAATCGGAAGGGGTGCACCTCGACAGACTACTCATGCTCCACATGTTTCACCGGGTCCTCAGGCCATGGTTACAACACCAGTTGCCACTCCAACTCCACAGCCAGCTAGAGGTTAAGGTCGAGCAGGTAGAGGTCGCCCTAACGGGGGAGGCCAAGCCAGATATTATGCTCTTTCTGCTAGGACGGGGAAGTTTCATTCGACTCAGTCATCACAAGTATTGTTTTGGTCTGTCCTAGAGATGTATAAGTCTTATTTAATCCATACTCCACTTATTCTGATGTTTCATCTTACTTTGCTCCATATTTGGGTGTATCCCGTGATTCCTTGAGTTCTCTTATCTATGTGTCCACGCCTGTGGGAGACCAGAGTGGATCTATTGTTGCTCAGTATGGTAGGTTTTGATATTATTTTGGGCATGGACTGGTTGTTGCCCTATCTTGATATTCTCGATTGTCACGCCAAAACCGTGATGTTGGCTATGCCAAGATTACCACAGTTAGAGTGGAGAGGTGCTTTATATTATGTTCCTAGCAGGATTATCTCATTTCTAAAGGCTCACCATACACTACAGGAAAATAGATCTTTAGTGATGGGAAAATCGATCGTTAAAACTCCATTCCGATCGTTATCAGTCAATTACGATTGGATAATAACTGGTCGTTGCTGGTCGTTAGTGCCTCCGTCGTTTAAGGTAAACGACCTGATTTTATCCTATCGTAAAAACTCTTTTAATAATGGCAAGGAATCCAGTCGTTATACCAAGATTAGCGAGGGGATTTTTCCATCGTTATATGTCATCCCAGTCGTTAAAAACATCACTAACAGTAACAAATTTTCAGTCGTTGTTAGTGTTTGGCGATCGGATTTCCATTCGTTAATTGTATGTACTTTTAACGAAATACTTTTTAAAAACCAAAATTTCCCTTCGCTAATGTGAAATCCTTAGTAATAAATATATTACACGCATTTGAAATCAAACAAAGAATGAAGTCAATATTGACATAAAACGTCGTCTTTAATTATAGAGAACTAATAGCAAAAATATAACATCAAAATTGCATGATCCTTGTTTTCATTTCCTTAAAGAAAACAAAAAAGTCAAGAGAAAGTAAATAGTAGTTTGTACAGATGACGACTACAACTCCTAATAAAATAAAATAGATTTCCCTTGTTCTTAAATAATTTTAGCTATTTCAACTTGCGCGGAACTATCTATATGGAAGATTCTTCAAACTTCAGGCCCTTTATCTGTTAAATAAGGTTCATATTAGTTGAGTAAGAAGAAAAGATTTAAGATTCATAAGTTTCTACCACACAGTAAAATATAAAACCACGAAGCGAAGAGCATCTCAAAATACTATGAACAATCAATGCTTCTTACAACTACATTACTATATCAAACATTAAGCGTATCATAAAACGTATTACAAATGCTCGCCAACAGTATAATAGCCCCAACATTGGGAGCGAATGGTACATTACAAAAAAAGTAATATTGTTCCCTCCTTTTGCACAATCATGATTAGGAAGAACCTTAGAAGAAACTAATTATCTTTAACAAGAAAGAAATGCTTAGGATTGAATTATTGGTTATGTATTGTTGGCCCAAGATCACTTGAAGTTTTGAAGAATGACAAACGAACTCAGTGAAGGACCAGGTTCATCTAAGGAGACACAGTTGTTATGGCCCATACACATGAGATGCACGTGAAGAAGATAAGTCCTTGAGATCAAGCAGCAATATCTTGATGAATATCTTCTGAACTGATCGAAAAGATTGCATATAGGATAAGGAGTTGAAGTCTCCTTATGAAAAGAGAATTACATCCGGATCAAGAATATGGATTAGGAGTTAGAGTTGTTCTTGGACTCGAATTGTCAAAGGATCCACAATTCGAGTTCTTATCAAACTCTGATTACTAACTCTATAAATATAACGATTGTTCTCTTTTACAGGTGTATGCACATAAGCAGAAGTTAAGCATATTTGAGAGCAAAAAGATCAAGTCTGATTTGCAAGCAACATATGCGAGATACAAGTGTGCACGTCTGAAGCTACATGAACTAAGATAGAAGAACCAGTTTCATCATTGTGTTTATTCTAAGTCTAGTTCAATTGTAGTAGGTTTTCATATTGTACCTTTCAGCTTTCTTAGAAGCAATTGTATTAGGTACTCTGAGTATTCAAGTTAGAGTTAACTTGAAAGTGTCGCAACAGTTGAGGCTGTGTGCTACACTGGGATTAGAGTTAATCCTTAGGTTTACAAAGAGTTTTGTAAATGCAGTTTTTGGCTCAGTGATTTTAGTGGAGTTTGGGAAAATCCTATTGAGTAGTAGGTCGTGGTTTTTTCACCTTTTGAGCCAGGTGTTTTCCACGTAAAAATCTCTGTGCACTTTACTTTTAGTATTTATTATTCCGCAAACTGTTGTAGTTAGAACACTTAGAAGAACCAGGTTCTTCTAACGCGAAGATTAGGTACCACACAAATCACCCCCCTCTTGTGTGGTATTGACGTTTATAACATCATGTTTGACTTCACAAGATACTGTATTACATAACCAAAATGGAAAAAAACAATTGAAGTGAGGTACATTAGTTAGGTTGCAGAAGTATTGATAATATAGATAACTTCAATCCTGAGTGGTGAGGTGGCTGTTTCTTTATGGAAATTTTTTGGTGCACCACTGAGTGTTAAATGTGAAGAAAGGCCTATCGGAAATAGAAATCCATGATCATGGCCTTTTCCTCTTCATTGGGGAACTGCAGCAGCAACATTGCTGAAGCAAAGGCAATCTTAATTGGAATAAAGTGGAGTTATATATGGTTTCACAAACATTATGTTAGACAGCGACTCTTTGTAGATCATTAATACGCTGAAATAAGTTCGTACACCACCATGGAACTTGAAGAATATTATAGAAGAAATCAAGAATTATACTAAGCCGGTTAACTGCACAATCCAACACTACTTTAGCGAAGAAAATCTGGAGTGAATGCATTGACGAAGTGGAGTGTTAATAAGCTAGATCATGTATTATTTCCCAGTGATGATCTCTCTCAATATATCAAAGGCCCTTATTGGATAGACAACAGGCAGGTAGTCACTTTTGGACATAAGCGTAGAGTAATCATCATCGATGAAAGTTGACACTTCAGTTGATAGCCTATCTACTGTATTTTTGCAAGTCTGTTAGATAGGCTTAAATGTTTTTGGTAGTGTTGACTGGGCTTGTCCAGTAACACTAAAGCTATGGGCAAGGATATTTAATCCACCTCTTTTTTGTACAACTATTTTCTATCAATGGCAGGGTCTTGCCACCATACGACAATGGCATAATTAAAAAAAAATCAACCATGAGAGCCACATACAGAGGAAAACTAATACTGAGGCAGAAACTAAGGCTGTGGTGGAGGCTCTTAGATATTGTATTGAACAGGACTATGTTCTTATTGACTTGCACACATATTCAATAATAGTGAAGAATGCAGTACAAGGAGAGTGGGCTATTCCTCGGTCTGTAGCAAGAGAATTGGAGGAGATCAAGGAACTAATGTCAAGATGCAATTTTAAAATTTCCCATACACTTAGATAAGGCAATAGATTGTCAGATCACCTTGCTAATTATGCACACCCTACTGAATGCAGCTATTTTGGTGAATTGTATATTCAAGGAAAGAGGATCATGAGCGATGATAAATTTCAGTGTCTATATCTCAGAATAAGAGTTTCTGGAGCTTAGAAAAGGAAGAAAAGAGGGGCACATTGGGGAGCAAAACAACTGGATGTAATAGTGAATCTGAACAATACTAGGCAAAAATCATGCAATGCAGTCTTTGGCAATACAATCCCGGCACATTGGATGCAAAGTGGATTAAGATATCGATGCTTCATGCTATTACACCAAAACAATATGGAATACAGGCAAAGGTTTCAAGGGGAAGTAGAGAGATGACACACAAAAATGATCGCAAATATAATGTACTGGGTCGTTGTTGTACAGTAAACTTACTCAACAGTATGCAGGGAAGAACTATTTTTTCCTACATATGCAAGAGCTACTGGGAGGAAGAATGGACCAGCACGAATGGAAAGGCAATAGAAAAGACATTAAAATCTCAAAGAAGGGAGTTTCATATCACCATAACCTGCACATTGATCAACATTTTGCAAAAACGATTTGGCTATCTGTGCAAGCAACGGAAAACAGATGTGGACCTCAAAACTCAAATAATGTTATACGTTCAAATAATGAATTAGAGATGCACATATCTAATTGGATTTCAATATTAGAGTAATTGTACATATGTCAAGGTCAGTATTTTATTTAATTAACAACAAAGACTTCACTAAATTTATTTAAAGATATTCATCAGGTCATAGTTGGTAGAAAGGTTAGGAACTTGTTAAATATTAATTTCTGCTTGTACTTTGTCGACTTGAAGATGGTGCTGATGAAGGTTGATCAACCAGTAAACTTATAATATGTGCATACTTAGAATCTATATCGTCCATACATATTTCTAGTGATTCTTTTGCTTTTTTAGTTTCATTCAGCTCGGTCTGTAGTGATTCTTTTTCTTTTCGAGTTGCATTCAGCTCAGCCAGTATTGCAGCCTTTGAGGAGCTACCACCTTTCAATTCCTTAGTGGTTATACCACCCCCTAATCCAACCGCGTGACTCTTTTTTTAGGTCCGTAGCATCTTTCTACTACCTCAATATTCATAAGAGACGGCTCAGATTATACCAGTTCTCGTATCTTAGCCTATAGAATAAAAGAAAAATTAAAATAACAAAATACATCAAAATAAAATGAAGGATGTAAAATGAAGATCATCAATAAACCTACATATTTTTTACTAGTTTCAGGTTCTACGAGCGTGTCATTTTTCTTGTGAGTCTCAAAGAAGATAGTCGCCATGTTCAGGTTAATACCGTCTTTGCCTCCCTTCACATTTGAATAAACAAGTCAAACAAAGATGAGATTTTTTTTTTTTATAGAATTGCACTGTGCACTTACCAGATCTTACAACAAAAATAGAAATCAATATTAGTTCCTGTCAAAGAGGGGGAAAGAAGCAGAATGTGAGAAGAAAGAAGCAGAATACTACTCCACTTGATTACTGGTATTTGATATTCAGGGAGGACAATCGATTTAGGACATTCCCTTGAGAAAAAATAATTGTAGTAATGGTCGTCATTTGAGCATAGACAGTCCAGTACATAATGGTCGTACCCCATGTTGGTAACATTCTGAGTACCAATTTAACTTCTTCAATATCGGTTGAAGTTGCTAAATTCCAATAATTTAATATGGTTGTCCCAAAAAATTCACTGTCATCTTCTTTAATAGCTGCCAAGTTGGTAAATGAAAGTGGTGCTCCATCATTGGCAAAAAATGGCCAGTTCTCATCTCTTAAAGGTTAATGCACATTAGTTTCCTTAACAAAATTAACTACTTCACTTTCTACATATATATATTCAAACTTTTATTACTAAAACAGAACAGCAACTTGCACCACGAAGTCCATCATGCCACTGCAAAGACATTAGAAAAATCTTTTGCATTAGTAGAGTGTCCTAAATGAAGCATAATCCACCACGCCTCCCCCATCTTTATTTTGCCTTTTCAGAAGGTCAATATTTTGTTGAAAAAAAATATTTGATGAAAATCTTATTCCCCTACAAACATTGGTCTATCAAATCATAGAGTATAGACTGTTATGTTAAACCAAGCTCTCGAGTGATTACTTAGATACATGTACTAACTATCAGTTCCAGTTATCCTAGAAAAGTAAAAGGCCTAATGAAATAAATGTTAACAGCATCAACTATAAAGGTTAAAAACCTTCATGAGTTTTTTTCCTTTTCTTTTTTTTTTTTTTTTTGATAATAAGGATATTTATATTATAAAAACACTTGTTCATAGTACATAAGTTCTGAGAATGTAGTTTGCCACAACTTGGTAGCCCAATGTTTGTGACATTCTGGTTGCCTAGCAGTATTAGTCTATTACAAGCCGTTATGTCTAGTGACTTTTTACAAAAGTAAACAATATTCAAGTCATTAGCAAGTTGAGAGTCGACAAAATGGGGTGGACTTGGAATTAGTTTTGCAGACTTCTTGCATGGTTGCCAAAAAGTGTCCTTTGCATTTGTTGCCAAGAGATGAGCTACTTGGTTTCCTTCCAGGATGTTATGCCGCAGGGACAGGTCCTTCCGCTGGGGCATCAATAACCTGCATGCATGAATTGTATTAGCCATAACGAAATGATCATTATTGAGTGATTGGAGAGCATCCGTTGAGTCTGTTTCGATTTCTAGTGAAAATAGATTGTATTGGGTCGCTATTTTCAAGCCTTTGTGGATTGCCTGAAGTTCTGCATGAAGAGGTGATATAGCCTTGTCCATTTTCTGATAACCTAAGATCCACCTTCCTTTACTGTTGCGGAACACTCCCCCAATATCCGCTTTATTACCTTCGATTTTAAAAGCACCATCAGTATTTAGTTTGTACCGGCCGTGTTGAGGGGGGTACCATTTTATGTTGATGCTGGATTTGTCCATAGAGGTTATGCCAGTGGAGTTGAAATAAAAGAATTCAGAGGCTAGGTTAAGAATGTCTTTCATACGAGGGGAGTAGTGGGTGTTGTTGATATTGTTTTTGTTTCTATTGATCCAAATTCCCCATAGAAGGAAAGAGAGGAGGTTGATCCAAGGAATTTTTAGAGGAATTGGATTTATATCTCTTAGCTTGGTTAGCCATTGTTCGTCCATGTCAGTGTTCATGTTTGTGATATTGAGTTGTCTCCATATCGTTGATACTATGGGACAGGAGAGAAAAATATGAGTGATTGTTTCCTCTTGGTTTTTGCAACTAGGGAAAGTGGGATTTATATTGATTCTAATGTGGTGAAGGTAAGAACGGCAAGGAATCTTATTGTGGCTGATTTGCCAAAAGAAGTATCTTATTTTGTTAGGGCATGGTAGTTTCCATATCCACTCAAAGTCTTTGTTACTAGTGTCCCCTTGGATAAGTAAGTTGTAGCATGATTTTGAGTTGAATATCCCGTTTGGGCTGAGACTCCAAAGGGGTTTATCCAGGTTCTTGAGGGGTAGGGGAATAGAATTAATTTTATCCAAGATAGAGGAGGGTATAGTGAAAGAGATTTCCTGAAAATTCCATGTACCTTTGTGGTATAGATTCTTAATGGGGAGATTAGCTTCATTTTTGTTTAGAGGGTCCTCAATACTAGCTCTAAGTGATGGGAGTTGAGGGATCCATTGAGTTTCCCAACTATTAAGGTTAGAGCTTTTGCCCGGAAGCCATTGAATACCTTGGTTGTAAATTTTCCAGCCAGTAACAACACTTTTCCAAATGAAGGAGGTGTGTTTGGTATTCCTTTTGCAGTATTTGCGTGCTAGGAGGTTTGCCCATGGAGATGAGGTATTGTTAATGAGTCTCCAAGAGAGACTACCCATTAAAACTTTATTTTTTGAAAGGGCATCTTTCATTCCTAGACCTCCTAGACTCTTAGGCTTGGTACAGTCTTCCAATTTACAAGGTGAAGTTTTTTATGATTAGAAGTAGTGCCCCAAACAAAATTCCTTTGGATTTGATCAATAAGCTTAAGGTTTTTTTTGGAAGCATAGTATATTGCATAGCATGGTTTGGAATAGAGTTGAGGGTGGCAACGGCTAAGGTAGTCCTACCTGCTATGTTTAGAAAATTAGTTTTCCAATTTGAAAGTATGGCCCTCAATTTGTCAATGATAAATTGGTAGTCTTTTGCTTTGGGGGCATTGTTAAGAATTAAAAATCCCAAGTAGTTACCAAACTTGTTGGCTATTTTGATGTTAAAACCTGAAGCAATTTCTTTGGTAACTTCAGTAGAACAGTTTTGGGAGCACAAAATCTTTGATCCCTATTGATCTTTTGACCAGACATATTGCAAAATATATTAAGGCAATCTTTGATGGATTGAAGGTTGCTTTTATTAGCCTTTTCCATGAGAGTAATATCATCAGCAAAAGACAAGTGAGATAGGCTAGTATTATGGTTGTTTAGTCTAATGGGTTCGCAAAGGTTGGTGTCAACTTGGTGAATTATAAGTCGGAATAACATTTCCATGCACAAAATGTAAATGTAGGGTGATAAAGGGTAGCCTTGTCTGATTCCCCTACTTGGGGCAAAGAAGGAGGTTCTAGTGCCATTTACCAAGATGGCAATATTGCTAGTGCTGATGCAATTCATAACTAGATTTTTAATTTTAGGAGGGAATTGGAAGTAAGAGAGAGTTATATAGATAAAAGACCATTCCAATCTGTCAAAGGCTTTTTCCAGATCTAATTTTAGAATCATGTAGCCTTTTTTCCTCTCATTTTTTTAAATGGCACATCATTTCTTGGATTATGATGGCATTATCGGAAGACCTTCTTCCTTTTAAGAAGCTAGCTTGGAATGGGATAATAATATGATTGAGGAAAGGTTGGATTCTATTGGAAATGGTTTTGGTAATGATTTTATAAATAGTATTGCATAGTCCTATGGGCCTAAAAATTTTCAGATTATTGGCATTTGGGACTTTGGGGATTAAACAATGTAGGTGTTGTTGATATCAGTAGGTAGAGATTGAGTATTAAATACTTGGATACATAAATCTATAAATGATTTGCCAAGTATGTTCCAATATTTCTGATAAAAAAAGGGGGTATGCCATCTGACTCCGGGGATTTGAAAGGTTATAAGGAAAAGACTGCCTTGTAGATTTCTCCCTTTGAAAGGTGATTGTCCAGGGTAGAGAGATCAAGGTTGTTGAAAGATTTTGGATTATTTTTTATAAGAGCCCAATTGGAAGCAGAGTGATCAGTTTTAAAGGCAATCTTAAAGTAGTTGAGAGTGTGGTCTAGGATTTTGTTGGGTTCATTGATCCAATTACCAAATTCGTCTTTGAAAAAAATGATTTTATTTTTTCTGGCTCTGTTGGTTGCGCTTATATGGAAGAATTTTGTATTTGCGTCACCTTCTTGAATCCAGGACATTCTGGCTCTAATTCTCCAATATGCATCTTCTAATTTAAGAATCTCTTTATACTCTTGTTGAAGATTAGATTCTAATTTCTGTAAATAAGAATTCGAGTTATAGTTACTAGAGCATTGGATGTCGTTTAGTCTAGCAATAATCCTAGATTTTTTACGGTGAATGTCTCTAAAATGCTTCATACTCCACTGTATGATATTACTTCTAAAGTTTTGGGAGCTGTGAATATAATTGGAATTACTCCAACCGTTTCTAACTAAATTTATGAAGTCCGGATGACGACACCAAAAAGTTTCTAGCCTAAAAGGTTTTTTAAAGGAGTTATATTTGATAGGGTTACAAGTAATCAATAGGGGGTTATGATCCGAGTGTGTTCTAGGTAGATGGGTAATGAAAGCCTCGGGGAAAGATTCAATCCATTCCTTATTGGCAAATATCCTATCTAATCTTTCTAGGATGAGACCTTTGTTTTTTTTTCTTTTGTTAGACCACGTATATTTAGAACCTTTGAAGCCTAGGTCAATTAGATTACAGCTGTTAATAAAGTCCCATCAGATATATATATATATATATATATATATATATATGCGTGTGTGTGTGTGCGCGCGCGCGCGCGCGCGCGTGCGCGAGCGCGCGCGCGCGCGTGCGCGAGCGCGCTTGCTTTAATTCATCTGGATTAACTTTGTCTAATTTTTCAGTTCTTAATTCTTGTCCAGGTTGACAAAAAAATTTTAAACCTCCATCAGATTCAATAACACCACCACCATAATTGCGCTCAAGGCGATTAAACTTTGCTTCAATTGTATGCAAATACCTTAAGCATAAAGTCAAACATTCAGTTGCCAAATGTCCCTCCGCGATAGAACCTTCTGGGCAAACTCTATTACCAACTAAAGATTTCAAAAAGTATATCCATCGCTCCACCAGATACATCCATCAATATTGAATTGGTCCAACAATCATAGCTTCATTAGCTAAATGAATCGGCAAGTGCCCCATCACATCAAAAAATGGAGGGAATACCTTTTCGAACTTGCACAGAGTTATAGGAATTTGCGCTGCTATCTGTTCTAACTCATCCATTCTTAAATATTTTGCTCCAAGCAAGTTGAAAAATAAAGACAACTCAATAAGAGGTTCGCATACAGATTTGCAAAGCATACCACGTATAACTAGTGGAAGTAAATGTTGTAGAAGAACATGGCAATCATGACCTTTTAGGCGTAAAATTTTGCGATCTTTAGTGTTGATACATTGAGATATATTTGATGAATATCCATCTGGGACCTTTAAGTTCTTTAGGAATCTGAAAAATGTGTTCTTCTCTTCAAGAGATAATGTGTAACAATGTTGTTGGTAGCTCATATTTATCCCTATTTTTAATTGGACGCAATTCTTTCCTTACGTTCATTGATTGCAAATCCAATCGAATTTTTTATGGTATCTTTGATTTTTCCTTTGACATTTAAGATTGTCCCCAAAATATTGTGACATATATTTTTCTCAATATGCATCACATCTAAATTTTTGTCGCAACAATTGAGTTTTCTAATAGGAAAATCAAAGAAAATACTCTTCTTATCCAATTACCACCCCAACTCTCATGTGATATTTTAGTCTTCTTCTTTGGATCATTTGTTAGTGGTAAGCCATCTAAATCATCCATTTGATCAAGTATATCCTCACCCGATAAAATTTTGGGGGGTAGTGTTTGCTCCTTAGGGCCATCAAATGACTCTTTATCCTTCCTTCATTTGTGATTAAAAGGAAGAAAGCGTCTATGACCCATATAACACTGTTTTTTATCATTTTCTAACCTAATTGAAGATGTTTCTTTATTGCGACATGGGCAAGCTAATTTTCCTTTTGTACTCCATCCAGATAAATTTGCATAAGCGGGAAAGTCATTAATGATCCATAATAAAGCTTCATGCAACATAAAGTTTTGTCTAGTTGACGCATTAAAGGTCTCCACTCCTGTTTCCCATAATTCCTTTAATTCATCCATCAAAGGCAGAAGATAAACATCAATTGCATCTCTCGGACTTTCAGGACCAGGAATAAGCATCGACAGAATAAAATTATCTTGCTTCATACATAGCCAAGGTGGTAAATTATAAGGAATAAGTACAACAGGCCAAATGCTATACAGAGTTCTAGAACTTCCAAATGATTGAAAATCATCACTAGCAAGTCCAACTCGAACATTACGCGGTTCAGCCGCGAAAGATTGGTGAAGTTCATCAAACTTTTTTCATGCCATTGAGTCAGCTGGGTGCCTCATTATTCCATCATCAACTCTTTTTTCATGATACCATGTCATTAAGTATGATATCATTGAGGAGATAAACAATATTTGGAGTCTTGGCTTTTGTCACGACCCAAATCCACTACGGGTCGTGATGGCGCCGGACACCGTTGTCAGGCAAGCCAACTAACTCATTTATTAATTTTTCTTTTAATAATTTTAAAAATCTAAGAGTTTTACTTCCATTTTTCATATACATACAACCTCTGTTTCAATTCAAATGAAGAGATAACTAATAATACGCAACCTTCAAAGAAAAAAAAACCATCCCAGAACCCGGTGTCACAAGAGCATGAGCAACTACTGATAAGGACAATAAAATACAAATGTCTGTCCGAAATACAGTGGACAGAGAATAAATAAGTAAGGTACTGGAAGGGAACTACTCTAGCTACGGGTCGTCTCGAACAATGTAGCTCACCAAGTCCCCAAATCATCCGTGCTGCTACCAAATGTAAAATATACCTGTGCAACAAAAATGCACAGAAGTGTAGTATGAGTACGTAATCAACATGTACTCAGTGAGTATCCCGCCTAATCCCGAAGGGGTAGAGACGAGATGGCCAATTTCGACACTCACTAGAGGTCAATTATCAATATTCAATAATGCGAGAATAATCGTGGAGTCATATAGTAGTTCTAGTTCGGGAAGCCAGGAAAAACAAGAAAAACACCTTCAACAATAATCAAGGGTTTCAAGGTTTATTCTTTATTATCTTATCAGTTTATATCAAGCCACGTAGGGCCAATTCCACATTTGCAATTTTCAAGTAACAGATAAACACGCGCAAATCATGCCGAGGTCGACGGCCCGCTCCAACAGAAATGTAAATTGTGCACTGCCGAGGGTCGAGCGGAACGAACCATAGATGCATCTATTCTCACCGAGGCGTTCGGCCCGTTCCATAAATAAACACATACCCTGCTCGCGAATCATCCATGCGACGCAGACACACATAAAATACATGCTCAATCAGTCAAATAAGAACTTATCGGGGAATATTTATTCAAATAAAACCAATTCTCCTTTAACAATTTAAGAAATGAAGTTTAATCCTATTAGAAATTTACTTACCAATTCGATGTGAGTTAAACAATTCGAGCTACCAATGGGTTCACAATTAATCCACGTGCAACATGTTTTTGGGTCCTAACTACCCGGACAATAGCATAATAGTAGCTACGCACGGACTCTCGTCACCTCGTGCGTACGTAGCCCCCACAAATAGGAGCACATAATCAATTACTTCACCTATGGGGTAAATTCCCCCTCACAAGATTAGAAAGGAGACTCACCTCGCTCCGAAGACTCATAACCGGCATTCAACATTCTTCCGAAGGCTTGAACCGATGCACAATGCACCAAAACTAGCCAATTAACGACAAACTAATGAGAACATGCTCAAATACTTGTTAGAAATTCAAATTATACAGATTCCCAACTCCGCTTAGCTAAATGACCAAAATGCCCTCTGGCCTAGGTGCCCGAAATCCAAAATTTCTCGAAGACAAAGGTTACCCATGACCTCAGGAACTCAAATATATATTTTTATCCTAATTCCATACTCAAAATCGTGGCTGAATTCCAAGAATATCATTTTCTAGGTTTCCACCAAAAACCTCCATTTTTACACNGGCATCTTCCAACACTGCTGCACAGGGTACAATTACTACGACATCAATGACCCTTCCTGAGTCTGAGCTCACACTCCAGTTGCACCGGTCCATTTTACCCCTTGTGGACATCATTGAAATGTGCGACAACATCCTCCCAATTCAAAGCCATGCTGCATCCTTCTTCATTTAAGCGGCTCCTTCCCGTTATATTAAACCTCCTGCCGCACAAGAACCCTACTTCAAATTGAATCCGTAGACCCCAATCACCAATCACTGATATTATCAAATCCCTCCAACACTCCTTAAGGTACGTGGTCCTTCCACTGCAAGCCCATATGCATCTCCGCCACTCTCCCACTTTGGCGGAACTCATCCCCTTAATCGACTACTCAACCTTTGCTTCATATACCTGGCCTTTCTTGCAATTTGAAACTCCGCATGACACTTCCCACATGCCTTTCTCATCTTTTGCTGCTCAGTTGCTGCCTTAATAAGAATTTATCTTCATGGAACTTGAATTCTCAATTTTCTACTAACTCCAAACCTATCCGAAGATCATCTTTCTCGAACCGTTAGCAATAGAAATACTGATTAAATCCTGAACCACCGCATCCTGCGATATCTGATAGTTGTATCTCTGATACTATTTCACAATATCTTGCCTCAAAGGCGAATCGTAGAAGATCATAACACCGACAAACTTGATATGTCCAATTAGGACAACAGCACCCCAATATAAAAGAAAATCCACCTCGCTTTCAATTGCCAAGTCTTAATACTTCCACCAGTCTACATCCTGACCCTCCTTAGCTCGATTACCTTTCCCCCTGCCGGGAATAACACACTGAATCTCTTGATTGTGCGCTGAGTAAACCTCCCTTGAAATCATTCACTGCCCTGGCACGTGGGCAACACCCTACCATCATATTATTACTGCAGAATAGGCATTCATATGCATTGCGGCAACTTGTGCCTAGCCTCAAAGCCCTCGAAAATACCGCTACTGGGCGAAAACAACAAAATATTCTTCCATAAGGCGACGACAATAATCTGATCAACTATACCGGGAGAAGCATCCCGGATCACATCTGTAGTACCATTACGGTTCTTCAATTTTCGATTTATAACAAGCGGTTCGCGTCGCATAGGATTGAGTAAGAAAGAAACAAGGGCATAAGCCTCTCATGAAATCGAATCGCACGATAAGGGATCAAGAAGGGAAGTACTCCTAACAGTCCTGCAGCCTCCCGAGGATAAGTACAGACGTCTCTGTACCGATCCGCGAGACTTTACTAGACTTTCTCATGACTCGTGAGACCCTAGGAACCTAGTGCTCTGATACCATGTTGTCACGACCCAAATCCACTACGGGTCGTGATGGCGCCGGACACCGTTGTCAGGCAAGCCAACTAACTCCTCCATTAATTTCTCTTTTAATAATTTTAAAAATCTAAGAGTTTTACATCCATTTTTCATACACATACAACCTCTGTTTCAATTCAAATGAAGAGATAACTAATAATACGCAACCTTCAAAGAAAAAAAAACCATCCCAGAACCCGGTGTCACAAGAGCATGAGCAACTACTGATAAGGACAATAAAATACAAATGTCTGTCCGAAATACAGTGGACAGAGAATAAATAAGTAAGGTACTGGAAGGGAACTGCTCTAGCTACGGGTCGTCTCGAACAATGCAGCTCACCAAGTCCCCAAATCATCCGTGCTGCTACCAAATGTAAAATATACCTGTGCAACAAAAATGCACAGAAGTGTAGTATGAGTACGTAATCAACGTGTACTCAGTGAGTATCCCGCCTAATCCCGAAGGGGTAGAGAGGAGATGGCCAATTTCGACACTCAATAGAGGTCAATTATCAATATTCAATAATGCGAGAATAATCGTGGAGTCATATAGTAGTTCTAGTTCGGGAAGCCAGGAAAAACAAGAAAAACACCTTCAACAATAATCAAGGGCTCCAAGGTTTATTCTTTATTATCTTATCACTTTATATCAAGCCACGTAGGGCCAATTCCACATTTGCAATTTTCAAGTAACAGATAAACACGCGCAAATCATGCCGAGGTCGACGGCCCGCTCCAACAGAAATGTAAATTGTGCACTGTCGAGGGTCGAGCGGCACGAACCATAGATGCATCTATTCTCACCGAGGCGTTCGTCCCGTTCCATAAATAAACACATACCCTGCTCGCGAATCATCCATGCGACGCAGACACACATAAAATACATGCTCAATCAGTCAAATAAGAACTTATCGGGGAATATTTATTCAAATAAAACCAATTCTCCTTTAACAATTTAAGAAATGAAGTTTAATCCTATTAGAAATTTACTTACCAATTCGATGTGAGTTAAACAATTCGAGCTACCAATGGGTTCACAATTAATCCACGTGCAACATGTTTTTGGGTCCTAACTACCCGGACAATAGCATAATAGTAGCTACGCACGGACTCTCGTCACCTCGTGCGTACGTAGCCCCCACAAATAGGAGCACATAATCAATTACTTCACCTATGGGGTAAATTCCCCCTCACAAGTTTAGAAAGGAGACTCACCTCGCTCCGAAGACTCATAACCGGCATTCAACATTCTTCTGAAGGCTTGAACTGATGCACAATGCACCAAAACTAGCCAATTAACGACAAACTAATGAGAACATGCTCAAATACTTGTTAGAAATTCAATTATGCATATTCCCAACTCCGCTTAGCTAAATGACCAAAATGCCCTCTGGCCTAGGTGCCCGAAATCCAAAATTTCTCGAAGACAAAGGTTACCCATGACCTCAAGAACTCAAAAATATATTTTTATCCTAATTCCATACTCAAAATCGTGGCTAAATTCCAAGAATATCATTTTCTAGGTTTCCACCAAAAACCTACATCTTTACACTAATTTTCATACTTAGATCCATACATAATTGATGTATTTAACTCAAAAGTGATGGGTTTAACTTACCTTTATATAGATGACGAAGTTCCACTCTTTGGAGCTCCCCAAATCACCCCAAGCCATGAACCAAATGAGAGAAATGACTCCATTCACTATTTAAAACAACCTTACTGCCTCCAGGTGTTCCGCTTCTGCGGTGCAATTTCCGCTTCTGCGACTATTTAACCGCTTCTACAGTTTTGGGCATGAGGGAACTGGCCGCTTCTGCGGTCTGGGGGCCGCTTAAGCGGAACCGCTTAAGCGGAACCGCTTCTGCGGTCCCTGGGCCGCTTCTGCGGTTTTCCTTGGACCTGGCCCCTTCCGCTTCTGCGAGCTTTTGACCGCATCTGCGGCCCGCTTCTGCGGTCCAAGAACCGCAGATGCGGTTATGACAGAAGTAGCAAAACTCAAGCCTTCCCAAATTCCACTTTCGATCCGTTAACCACCCGGAATCCACCCGAGGCCCCCGGGACCCCAACCAATCATACCGACCAGTCCCAAAACACATTACGGACTTGCTCTAGGCCTCAAATCATAACAAACAATGCTAAAACCATGAATTACACTCCGATTCAAGCTTTATGAACTTTGAACTTTCCAACTTCTATTTCCGATCTTTAAACCTATCAAATCATGTCCAATTGACTTCAAATTTTTGCACACAAGTCATATTTGACATTACGGACCTACTCCAACTTTCGGAATTGGATTCCGACCCCGATATCAAAAAGTCAACCTCCGGTCAAACTTCCCAAAAACCTTCAAATTTCTATCTTTAGCCAAATGGCTTCAAAATGGCCTACGGACCTCCGAATTCGCTTCCGATCGCGCCCCCAACTCCAGAATCACCATACGAAACTACTCCTAGTCTAGAAATTCCAAACGGACATCGATAACTCTGAAATGCACTTCAAACCAAACTTATAAAATTCCTTCTAAAATACTAACTTCCACAATAGGCGCCAAAACGCTCCCGGGTTATCCAAAACCCGAACCGGGCATACGCCCAAGCTCGAAATCATCATACGAACCTGCTGGAACCTTCAGATCCTGATTCCGAGGTCGTTTACTCAAAATTCCAATCTTAGTTCATTCTCCCAACTTTAAGCTTCCGAAATAAGAATTCTCTTCCCAAATCAACTTTGCACTTCCCGAAATTCAATTCCGACCACGCGTACAAGTCATAATACCTGAAATGAAGCTGTTCATGGCCTCCGACTGCTGAACGGAGCGCTAGTACTCAAAACGACCGATCGGGTCGTTACAGCTTTAAAGAAAAATAATGTAAAATCTTGTGCTCCATCTTTTTCCCACTCTTAAATTTAATTTCTCCACTATGTTTATCCTCTTTCCATCTAGATGCTCCACAAACTTTGCAAGGTTCATCAAACTTGTCATCCTTCCAATATAGCATGCAATTATTCTTACACGCATCAATCTTCCGGTAAAAAAGTCCAAGACCCCGAAGTATCTTGTTTGCCTCATAATATGAATCTAACAAGTTTGATTTGTCGGGAAATAGATCTTCCATCAATATCTTCAACAGCATTGTAAATGACTCATGACTCCAACACCCAATACTTTTGATATGAAGCAATTTAACCACAGTAGAAAGTTTAGAAACTCTTGAATTTTGGTACAATGGTTGCTCAAAACATTTAAAAGCTTATAGAATTTTTTTGCTTCAAGATTTGGTTCCTCCTCAAGAACATCATCACCATCAGTGTTCGTATTATCGGCATCAAAATTAGGGTATAAATCTCTTAGGTTCCCATGTATTTCATCCTCACCATCAGCTCCTTCAACGTTATCATCTTCTACATCTTCAGCAGTTGTTTGTGGCTCACCTAACTTTACCCCGTGGCGATACCATAAAGTATAATTTTGAATTATTTCATGTACTATTTAATGCGACTTAACCATCTCACTTGTTCCCGAAAATATGTTACAACATTTGATATATAGACAACGTATTACACGCGCTTCACTTAATCTTGTAAAAGCGAAATCCAACAAGTTGTCCATCCCAAGCTTGTAAGCATTACCAAGTCGTTCATGGACAAGTTTCATCCATTTCATATCAGGTGCCATAATCTGGTACATGTGTAATATATATTTATATATGATTAAAATATATGTATTAGCTAGACGTAAACATATATTCAACTAGCCAACAAATAAGCAAACACTTCAACTTCTGTTTAGTACAAATGTAAACTAAAGCAAAATCGATAATAATTATCGTATCAGCTTTTAAATACCCAATGCAGATTGAAAAACCTAAAGTAAAAGCAAACAGAGGTTAAATATGTAATCTTTCTAAAGTATCACAGCCACGATCTATGCTTTAGAAACAATACAATGATCGTATAACAACTTTTACAATAATGAATACAAACATCACTAAGAAATATAATAGAAACAGAACAATGATTATATAACGACTTCTATTTCCTGGAATTAAAATTAAAGGGCTAATTAAGAAATACAACTCAACTTTATTTGGCCAGAACATCATCTTCTAGCTAAGACAAGAAAATAATACTTCAATTCAGTAAATTAAACAACAAAAAACTTTTCAGAGAACTAGTCAAATAAGTTTTCGCATCTGTACGAATTCTTTACAATAACAAAAGGCAATAATTTTTTATTTAAAAAATACAACATCAGGCCTTGTTATTTTATCCCACTAGCATATTATTTTTATTGGTACATGGAGTTTCTCCGTTGAATCTTGCTGAAATAATACATTAATATTTTGTGATAATATTTTTGGAGATTGCTTTGATAAAAAATGGTCACAAAAAGAGGTCTTTCAGGAACTAATCAGTGAAGATATAAGGTACAACACATCTAAACATATATTGTTACAAATTATGAGGCAAATTTAATCCCTACAAACTTGTTTGATTTGTAGGTCCATATATTCGAGCAAGCAAACAAATAGCAAAGGTACTGCAAGAAGCCTCTCAAAAAAGGGCGTCAACATAACTATAAATCTGGAAGATATACATATAATTCTAAGAAGAAAATCAATATTTGAAAAGTAAAGAGATCAAAAAATGACCCAATTTCACAATAATTATAGCTAATGTGGGAATATCTAAGATAAAGATGCCATTATCCAAAATTAATTCTCTTAACCCAATTTCCTAGGGGAGAAATCAGTTGAAGAAAATGTTTTAACAACCTAACATCACAAGCATTAAAGAGAAGAGGGAATGATTAGTTCCTAGAAGTAGAACCCTCTGCTCTATTATATGTAATTTCGATACACTCTGCTGCTTGTAAAGGTGGGGGTTCATTAAATTTTAGTACGTACGAAGTGAAATGAACAGACAATAATGGTATTATTTCTTGAGCATACAAGCTTAGCGATTTGAGTTTACCTTGACGAGAAGGAGACGGAACCCAACTATTAGTTGACACAAATTCACCATAGAAAACAAATTATAAGCTACGTACAGCTAGAAGACAAAATTCTTTTGTGATTATTTGTTGAGTTTTGCTATGTATATATAGTGTTAATCACTTGAGAACTTCGCCGATCGAGCAGTGGACAATTGCAGCGAGCGCCCTATTTGTTTGTGATTCTTTGCCTCTTTTTTTGCTGAATTTGTTGTACGAGTTTTGGGGTAACATTAGAGTGAGAGATTGTAGGTTTTGTTTTTATTTCTTTTTAAAAAAATGGGGGTTATGCGCTGATAGTTGGTTGAGAAAAAAATGAAGGGAAAAATTAGCACTCATTTTTCGCTTTATTCAGATTTAACGAGGGCATTGACACAATTTGAAGGACTAGAATTTATTCCCTCATAAAAAATACAGTAAAGATGACTTTAACAACCGAAATAAATATTGGCCACTATTAGTATACATATAACGACTGGATTAATTTCCGATCGTAAAGAAATGGTCGTTAAAGACCTCTTTTCTTGTAGTGGTATGGTTGAAAAGGGGTGTAATGCTTATCTAGCTTTCGTAAGGGATGTTAGTGTTAAGACTCCTACTGTGGAGTTAGTTCCGGTAGTAAGGCATTATCCAGATGTATTTCAGGCGGATCTTCCGGACATGCCGCCCGACAGGGATGTCGGATTTGGCATTGATTTATTATCGGCCACTCAGCCCATTTCTATTCCACCTTATCGTATGGCCCAGGAGAGTTGAAAGTATTAATGGAGCAGTTGTAAGAATTTCTTGATAAGGGCTTCGTTCGGCCCAGTGTGTCGCCTTGGGGTGCTCCAGTATTGTTTGTAAAGAAGAAGGATGGTTCCATGCGCATGTGTATTGATTATCGCCAGTTGAACAAGGTCACAGTTATGAACATGTATCCATTGCCACGTATTGCTGACATATTTGATCAACTATAGGGCGCTAGAGTATTCTCCAGGATTGACTTGCGTTCAGGCTATCATCATTTAAAGATTCGGGAGCAAGAAATCTCGAAGAGTACCTTCTGGACTCGATGTGGTCATTACGAGTTCCTTGTGATGTCATTTGGTCTTACCAACACCCCAACAATATTCATGCACTTGATGAATAGTGTATTCCAACCCTATCTTAACTCCTTCATCATCGTGTTTATTGACGACATCTGGTATACTCCCAGAGATAGGAGGATCATAAGCAGCACGTGAGGACCGTGCTCCAGACCTTGAGAGAAAAAAAGTTATATCCAAATTTATCAAAGTGTGAAATCTGACTTGATTCAGTACCATTTTTGGGCCATGTAGTGTCGAGCGAGCGGATCAAGGTAGATTCAAAGATGATTGAAGCAGTGCAGAGTTGGCCCAGATCGTTTTCAGCAATGGAGATCTAGAGATTTGTTGGTTTGGCGGGGTATTACCGTCGATTTGTAGAGAGCTTCCCATCTATTGTAGAACCTATGATCAGATTGACTGTCACGACCGAAACTGATGGGTCGCGACAGGCACCCGGTACCTTACTCAATCGAGTACCAACATAACATATCTTTTCGTATCATACTATCATAGATAACTGAGCCGGAGAGGCTGCCGTGAAACAGGTAGAATACAACATTTAATACCAACTTATACATAAGACATATGGGCCTCTAAGACCAAAATTACCACTTGTATACTGAACATAGGCCGACAGAACCGTACTATCTTTTACGCACATGGCATCTGTCTACAAGCCTCTAAGAATACATAATTTTCACAAAGGTCGGGATAGAGTCCCGCCATACCAAACAATACACGCCTAAATCATACTAACCAAACAAGCAACTCCGAAGCAAATGGAGCGCACCAACATCTTCCATTGAGCTGATAAAATACTTGGAGGGCTCTCGACTTGTCTATCGGGACCTGCGGGCATGAATGCAGCATCCCCAGGCAACGGGACATCAGTACAAATAATGTAGCGAGTACGTAAGGAATGAAAAGCAGTAAATAATAGACATGACAGAAACATGGAGTAAAAGACTCGACTTATAAGTCTTAATAATTTTGTAAATAGTAAAATACTCTTAATGTCATGCATATACGTAGATCCGG